>NC_052154.1:114233675-114415874 GCF_902713615.1 Scyliorhinus canicula | reverse complement strand
AGGTTACATTGGAAATCCAGACCCAGTAATAGTGTAGCAGAGATTGGGGAGAACGTACAGGTGGAAACCGCTGAATTCAACGCCTTGTACGGTGAGGTTGACCATACAGAAACCTCGGATCGGGACAGAGTGGGATCCGGAGGCCAGGGAGATCCGCTGGTTGGCGGGATGGATCACGAGGGAGCAGCGCCTTACCATGTCCAGGTGGATGAAGCTATCGGTGCTCCCGGAGTCTAGTAGGCAGGAGGTCGCGTGGCCGATGATTAGCACCGTCGTCGAAGCGGTAGCCAGGTTGTGAGGACGGGACTGGGCCAGCGCCATGGAGGCGAAATAGCAGGCGATCGTCCGAAGAGTCCAACGAGGAGTGGCAGTGACCCGGGTCCCGCGGTCCAGTCCCGAGGGGAGGACAAAATGTCGGCGTCCGAAGTACCTGTGGGGGAGAAGATGACGGCGCCCATGCAGCGCACGTTGCGGGCGCGGGGCAAGATAGCGGCACCCACTGGCCGCACGTGGACCTGGGGGGAAGATGGTGGCGCCCGTTGTGCGCAGTTGTGGGGGCGGCGCAAGATGGCGGCACCCATGGGCAGCACGTGGACCTGGGGGAAGAAGATGGCGGCGCCCACTGGTCGCACGTGGCCCCGGGAGCAGAGGATGGCGGCGCCCATTGTGCGATTGGCTGAGGGAAGGGAGAGAAGTCGGGCGCGATAGTGGCAACTGCGCGGGCCTGACACACTGCCGCAAAGTGGCCCTTCTTGCCACAGGATTTACAGGTGGCGGCGTGGGCCGGGCAGCGCTGGTGGGGTGCTTCTGTTGGCCGCAGAAGTAGCAGCGGGGTCCCCCAGAGTGCGCGGTGTGTGGCGAGCAGCGCAGGCATATTGAGCAGGAGTGGCCCCAGTCGGGGGGGGTCGGTTTACAGGTCCACGAGGGGTAGGATGGGAGGGCCGCGCGGCGAGCGGCGCAGGGCTGTACATTATGAGAAGCCCCTTCCAGCAGTCATTGTCGGATGGGGTCCAATGCAATCCCCGTCACAAATGCATCACGCATGAGGGGATTGGAATGTTCCGCGGTCGTGACGGCCTGACAGTCACAGTCCCGTACTAGAGGGATAAGGGCCCACCAGAAGTCTTCAATTGACTTACCAGGTAGTTGTACGCGAGTGGCGAGTACATGCCTTGCAAACAGAGTGTTCGTCTTCTGGACGTAATTTTCTTTAAGGAGTTCCATGGCGCAAGCGTAATTCGGCGCGTCCTGTATCAGCGGGAACACGCTGGAGCTCAACCTTGAGTAGAACATAGAACATAGAACAGTACAGCACAGAACAGGCCCTTCGTCCCTCGATGTTGTGCCGAGCAATGATCACCCTACTCAAACCCACGTATCCACCCTATACCCGTAACCCAACAACCACCCTCTTAACCTTACTTTTTAGGACACTACGGGCAATTTAGCATGGCCAATCCACCTAACCCGCACATCTTTGGACTGTGGGAGGAAACCGGAGCACCCGGAGGAAACCCACGCAGGCACGGGGAGAACGTGCAGACTCCGCACAGACAGTGACCTAGCGGGGAACCGAACCTGGGACCCTGGAGCTGTGAAGCCACAGTGCTATCCACTTGTGCTACCGTGCTGCCCATGGTACAGCACACTCCCTCTCACAGGTTAGAGAGAGTGTGCTGTCTCTGGGGGGAGTGAATTGTGTGGGGCGGATGTAAGAGGGAGCATAATGAATGTGGCGGGGAGGTTAGAGGGAGTGCAATGTTTGGGGGATGTTAGAGAGAATGTGCTGTGTGTGAAGGTACGTTGGAGTGAGCTGTATGTGAGGGGAATACTCGAGGGAGTGCAATTTGTGTGGGGGAATGTGAGAGGGAGTGTGCTGTGTTAGAGGGATGTTTGAGGGAGTGCACTGTGTGAGGGGCATGTTAGGAGTGTGCTGTGATAGGGGGATGTTAGAGGGAGTGAGCTGTGTGTGAGGGGATGTTAGAGGGAGTGAGTTGTGTGTGAGGGGGATGTTAGAGGGAGTGAGCTGTGTGTGAGGGGATGTTAGAGGGAGTGTGCTGTGTGTGAGGGGGATGTTAGAGGGAGTGAGCTGTGTGTGGGGATGTTAGAGGGAGTGAGTTGTGTGTGAGGGGGATGTTAGAGGGAGTGTGCTGTGTGAGGGGGATGTTAGAGGGAGTGAGCTGTGTGTGAGGGGATGTTAGAGGGAGTGAGTTGTGTGTGAGGGGATGTTAGAGGGAGTGTGCTGTGTTTGAGGGGATGTTAGCGGGAGTGCTGTGTTTGAGGGGATGTTAGAGGGAATGTGCTGTGTCTGAGGGGAATGTTCGAGGGTATGTGTTGTGCCTGAGGGGGATGTGAGAGAGAGTGCACTGTGTGTAGGGGAATGTTAGAGGGAGTGAGCTGTGTGTGAGGGGAATATTAGAGGGAGTGCATTGTGTGTGGGGGGGAGGTTAGAGGGAGTGCACTGTGTGTGGGGGGTGTTGGAGGTAATAGACTCTGTGTGGGGGGATGTTAGAGGGAGTGCAATGTGCGTGGGGGGGGGGTTGTTATAGGGAGTGCAATGTGTGTGGGGGATATCAGAGTGTGGTGAATCTATTTCACCTAATGCATGAGCTGTCTGTATAATGATGTGACCCATGACCTGGAAGTGATGATACGGGCTACTTCCAGGTATTGTACTGGAACCCCGGTGGGCTCCGCCTTTGGCTCCGCCCTCACCGGGGCCACCTGTGGGTGGCACTCATTTGTACAGCTGACTCTGGCAGGCGAGTTCATGGACATTAAAGCCTAATGTTCACTCATTCTCACGGTCTCACACCGTGCGGACGACAGTCCTCAAATGACAGTCGGTGCCGGTACATGCGAGGGCTCATGCAGCGCCTTCTTTGCACCTCCTCCTCCTCGGCCTATTGGATGGCCGGCTTCCATCCTGGGTGGCAGCCTCCTGTTTCTCTAGGGCAGGCTCCGCTGCTGCAGCTTCCTCCTCCTCGAGCAACTCCAGCTCGTACAGCCGCAGGCCATCCCCCAGGGCCGTAGTGACTATCAGGAAGGCCACCATTGCTGGTTGAATTCCAATATCCATTGTCTGCAGAGGGTGAAAGGCTGAGATGTTTGCATGATCCATCGGTATATATGGTGGCTCCGGATGGCACTTCAGGCTCTGCCCCCACCTGTCTTCACACCCCCAGCTCCACACCCATGCCCCCATCAATGCCTGGCACCGTGGGCGCCTCTGGCCCTGGCGCCCATCTCTGATGCCAGGGGTACCATCGGCTGCCGCTGCCCTTAAAGTGCGGGTAAATGGTGTTGACGGAGATAATCAGCCAGAATCGAATTGAATGGTGGCGGAGGCTTGATGAGCTGAATGGCCTATTCCTGTTCCTATGTCCCTATGTCATTTGGGATTTATAACTCATTCACAAATATGTTGTGTGTAAAGGAAGGTTCCAGATTGGTGTTAGAGGGGGCACAGCTCTTGAGTATTTTTGCTTTGATCATTTAAGTTAAGGTTTGCGTGAATCACAGCTCCGACATTTTTGTTCGTGCCACATCACCAGCTGCTTCAGCATTTGGTGGGAACGAGGCCTTGTTATTAAGGTTGTAGCTGTTGGCTACAACATGAATACTTTATAGCCAATGTTATAATGTGACTGCTGAGTATTTCTTTAACAGATGTGTTTAATATTGAATTAATGTGAAAATGGCAGTTGTACAGCATGCAAGGGGTGTTGATATGTGCAGAGATTGGTACAAGACACAGGCAAGCACAAGGGAGAAAGAACAATTGCGGAAAGCATAACATTTAACCTTAAGAACTGCAACACAATATTTTTTTAACTTGTGCTCGTCTGAGGGTCACCCAGAGTTACAACCCTGGTTGGATATAGTCTTGGAGGTTTCACCGAGTTCTAGCTATCTCAGGCAATAAAACAGCCTTTACCCCAATCTCCAATACTTTCCAAGCAATAAATGAAATGAAATGAAAATTGCTTATTGTCACAAGTCAGCTTCAAATGAAGTTACTGTGAAAAGCCCCGAATCGCCACATTCTGGCGCCTGTTTGGGGAGGCTGGTCCGGGAATTGAACCGTGCTGCTGGCCTGCCTTGGTCTGCTTCCAAAGCCAGCAATTTAGCCCTGTGCTCAACCAGCCCATATGGTTGTTTTTGGAATGGAAGTGTTTAAAGATATTTCGAAAAAAAAAATCAATGTTTTAATGCTGTTATGACTTTCTCCAGGATAGCGCACAGCAGTATGGGAGAGATTTATCTTCATTTCCTGGGGAATCCAGGGTCCCCGTAGGTTTAGTACCTCCAGCATCACCAAAGCGGCCAACGTTTATCATCCATCCCCTACTGCAGGCCTCATTCGGTCACTGAGGGCAGTTAGGAATGCAACACATTGACAGAGGGCTTGAATTACATACAGGCCAAACCTGATCAAGGTCTTCTTTTCTAAAGAATATTCATGAACCAATGGAGATTTTCAGACGGTTCATTGATCACAGCTTTTTATTTTCTGCTTTCTTTATTAAAAAACTGAAATAAATCTCTTGAGACACCATGATTGGATTATAAGACACATGTTTAAGATTACTAACTCGATAACATAACTATTACAACACCCTGGCCTTTTTTCCTGTGGTACAAATAACATTGACAAATGATTGGTTCCTCTGCAGTCTGTGGAACTAATTCCCTCAAAGTTTACCCAGGGATAAGTTGATGTTTGTATGAGAGATTCCGACATCTTCTTCCTGATGAAATCCTCAGAGGAAGCCTATCGGAAAATATAACCTTCCTCAGAACAGGCTTGGCGCTCGCGAGATGTCTCAGAGTCAGCGTGGGCTTTGATTTAAACAACGAGTGACAAATGCATCCAGGGTGTTGTTTACCCATCCGCCACATACAGACCCCCTCAGGAAGGAGGGTTCGTTGCCTCACATTGTGCTTAACAAGTGAGCAAAATCATTGTTTATTCATTTTTTCCCAGAAAATGTTGGTACAATCGAGGCATCATAGAACCACAGAAGGAGGTGGCTAGACACTTCATATGTGCGTGCCAACTCTCTGAGAGCTGTCCAATTAGCCCCATCTCCCACGCTGTTCCCTCATAACTCTGCAAATTTCCCCTTTTTAAAGACGCGCCCAATTTCCCTCTGAAAATTACTTTTGAATTGATTGTATGCTATCTTTAGGATAAATGTTTGAATTAAAAGTAAGTCACTGCAGAGAGAGCAAAGGCATTTTATATTGAAGACATTTTTCTATTTGGAAATGGAAACCCACATTTGGTTGAGGGAGTGGTCAGGTTTTAAGCAGATTGAGGGGTGGTGGATGTTGCACAGATCTGTCAATTATAAATTCCTAGTTTTCCCACCTTACGATGACTCCATGACCTGGAATAGTAAAAGATCTCAAAACCATTTGATAGTGATTGAACTTAATCTTGGGCAGTATGACCACTTTGACTTACTTTAAAAAATAAGGGGCGGGATTCTCCATTTGAGAGACTAAGTGCTGAAGCCGGAACTGAATCACAGATGTCCTATGGCCCCGATAGCGGTCCCAGAGCAATTCAGGACATGCTAATGGGCCAGCTCCGGTGCCATGTGGAACGGGTGCGATTCCAGCTGACACTGGCGTGGATTGACACTGGAAAGCCTGACAAACTGGAGCTGCAGAAGAACCACCCACTCCCCACTCACTCTCATTCCAGCCGGGGGAAATGGCTGCTATCCATGGATGTCAACTGGGCCTGGGCTCAGTTGGCAGAGACTGTAAACATGCAGGTGGCAGAGATCGTGAGCACCGTGGGTACCACCATCAGGTCGGGGCAGCAGTACAGGAAAAAGGTGCACGACCTCCTCAGGGTGGCCAGGGTGAGTCACCACCATCACCATGCCCCTGGCACCGATCCACGTCCCTTGCTACTCACACCCACCAAACTCCCCCCACCTGGCCCCACCCCACCAACCTCTCCATGTGGCCCCCACCAGGCAGACCGGTAGGTAGCCCTGGGTGAAGATGGGCAACCCTCCAAGCCAACCAGGGTGAGTCACCACCACGAACCCCCTGTCCCACACACTTGTAGAACCAGCCACCCTCCATCTAGAGGACGATCAACCCTACCCGCCAGCAGGCTGCTTGCACCCCACCCTGTACGCATGCCAACAGTCATACCGCCGGCCAAGGCTGGGTCTGCACACAAGGCCAGTGGCCACAGACCCCCTGTGCTGCCCGCGTCCAAGTGTCTCACATTGTACATTATCTGTTCCCCCAAGAGAAGGCGATTCACAACCACAGGGGGCGGGAGAAGACCGGAGATGGCTCACATGATCTGCGGCCTGTCGCGAAGTAGATGGTGTTGGAACTGGTTGGTGGGGTTGGAGAGCGGGCAGTTGCTGAGGTGGACTCGACATCGGAAACGCAAGTCAACCCGCAACGAATTGCGATGCCCCTGCTCCTCTGGGGCAGGTTCCTGTTCTGCAAACTCTATTGTCTGCAGGGGGTAAAGGACAGACATGTTAGCATGATAAGTACTCCTGTGCCCAACCAAGTCCAACAGGCTACACAGTGGCACTGGCCTGCACTGCAGGCCCTGCCCCCACATGTACCCCTTTCCCCCCACCACCCTCCAATCCAACCCACATCCCTGACCGTTCTCCCTGACACTTTGTCCTCCGCTCCGCTGGCTCTATTGGTGCCTGGCATCGGTGGGGGAGGGGCTCTGACCCTACCTCCCGTCCCTGCCGGCAGGGGTGCTGGTGGCTGATGCTACCCATGCCAGTGGTATGCTCTGCGGCTCCTGTCCTGTGTCCTACTGTGGGGCCCTCCTTGGGTGGGTCGTGTGATACCCCGCCATCAGGGTGGTGCCAGGTTGCAGGCGGGTGGGCACAGTGCGTCACTGACTGGCGCCATGCTGCATGGCATATGTGCGGGAAGGGCATATGACTTTTGTTCAAGAGTTTACAGGGCTTCACAAAGGAGTATCTGACTGAAGTAAGTTAACTTAACAAAAGGAGAGTATTGAACTATTTTAGATCTGTCAAACAGGAAAATAACTTGTTTTTTTTGAGTTGACTATTAATGTTTGACCACAGCAATGCTGACAGATGTTTACATGGTGAATGAGCTATAGCCACACACATTGCCACAGCACTAGTCCCAGGTTGTCACTCTTTACGTTTCAAAAAGACAGTTCAATTCTCTGAAATTGTTAGTGGTTAAACTTTGCACTTTTTAATCTGCTCCTCCTTCGAGTACACGCAGCCAAGAGATGAAAAATCCAGACCATGGATTCAGGAGGAGCAGATCCTCCTTGCTCAATCTTCCTACTCCTCTGATAACCCAGGAGGACAGCATTAAGACATTTAATGGGGATTCAAGTTACTATTTTTAATATTTTAATGGAAAATGGTGTCAGATTCACCGTTTTGGCGATTGACACTCAGGAGCCTGACAAGCTGCAGCCGGATATACACACTGCACTCCCCACACACACCACCCTTACCAACAAGGTGACAGCAAGGAGAGCAGCTCCACGACCATGATGCGAGTGACCCTCTCAGCTTCATACTGGAGGTCCCCTCTAGGCACCTGAATCACACCTCGCTCGATCACGCTCCTGGTCGCTTTATGTGCTTCGTTGTAGCGCATCTCTGCGTCGATCGGTCACCTCCTCCACCTCAGCCTGTTGGGCGGCTGGCTCTCCAACCTGGGCGGCTGCCACCTATCCCTCTGTGGCACGCTCCACTGCTTCACACTCTGTCGCTGCAGCTTCCTCCTCCTCCTCGAGCAGTGCCCGTTCACACAGTCGCAGGGCATCTCCCTGGGCTGAGGGGACGAGCAAGAAGGCCACCATTGCTGGTTGAAGCCCAATATTCATTGTCTGCAGGGGTAAAAGGCCGACATGTTAGCATGGTGCGTGTTCCCGTGCCCAACCAGGTCCAACAGGCTACACAATGCCCCTGGTTGGCATCGCGGACTCTGCCCCCACATGTCCATCACCCTGCCCCCATCTCCACACCCCTGGCCCCATCGGTGGCCAGCACTTTGAGGGCCCTGATGCTAGGGGACCATATGGCCCTTCTAGGGGCTACTGTGGGTGTTGCCCTGGTGGGCCGCCGGTGTGTGCCATCCGGGTGGGAGGAGGGGGGTGTGGCAGAATGTTGGATGCAGGCGTGGGAGCACCTACACGGCCAGTGTAATTTTGCAGATCCAGGGGCCAAGGTGAGTGGTCAGGGAGTCACAGAAAGATGGCCACAGTAATGGCGGTCCGTGCCTGGGCACCGCCTCAGTCCCATGGGGGGGTCACCCCAGCCACTCGGCCTGTTCTCCCCAGCTCCCCACCCCCCTCCCCGGGCCCTGGCAGGGACTCCCCCACCCCAGCGAGCCCAGCCATTGACCAGCCCAGCAGCCCACAGTCACTCCTCCGTGTCCTACCTCCTTTCTCTCTCTCCCTCAGCAGCCACCACGCCGGTGTCACGGTTTTTAAAAGCACAAGTGAACCCCGCTGTCGGGGACTCAGCCCATCGGAGGAGGAGAATCACAGAGGCCCCAGAGAATACCTAGTCGGGCCTGCTAATGACAGGCAAACGGTGTTTACTGTACACGCAATCCAGTACGCATTGACGCTGCTGTCGAGGTGACGGTGAATCTCGATTCGGAGTCAAATCGGTGCCCACCGCAATTCTGCCGTCGGTACCGATTCCCCGCCGAATCACGTTTCGCGATTTTGGCGTTGGCAAACGGAGAATCCCACCATGGATCTCTCCAACATGGAATGGGATGTATGAGAGGAATACAATTTTATATAGAACATAGAACAGTACAGCACAGAACAGGCCCTTCGGCCCTCGATGTTGTGCCGAGCAATGATCACCCTACTCAAACCCACGTATCCACCCTATACCCGTAACCCAACAACCCCACCCCCCCTTAACCTTACTTTTTAGGACACTAAGGGCAATTTATCATGGCCAATCTACCTAACCCGCACATCTTTGGACTGTGGGAGGAAACCGGAGCACCCGGAGGAAACCCACGCACACAGGGGGAGGACGTGCAGACTCCACACAGACAGTGACCCAGCCGGGAATCGAACCTGGGACCCTGGAGCTGTGAAGCATTTATGCTAACCACCATGCTACCGTGCTGCCCATATGTAAATAAAAAATCACTTAAAATTAAGTGCAAGCATAAAGGGACACAATTCAAATCAAGATACAACAAATTTAAAACTGGAATCAGGAAAGAAAGATCAGCACACATTAGACTCTTAATTAGAGTAGTAGAAGTGAAAATCCTGCAATCAGTTGAGGACCAGTTGGTTGCTGCAATGGGAGAGACTCTCTGGTCATAATATGGGGGAATGGCCGATCCTCATCTGTAATTCAGATAAGCTGCTTCCCTGTCTCTTAAAATGCTGTTCTATAGATGTCCACTAGATGGTAGAAGAGAGCAGTCCTGAGTTTATCATTTTCCCTAACTCGAGAAACACAATGAGAAGAATCTTGTCCACTTTGTCACTGCTGGAATGGCAGGGCCATTTTTGGATCAGCAACTATTTCCTAATGGACAGGTGAGGCTCTTTCCCAGAGTATCAGTATTAGCATCTGTGGTGAATCATAACAGCATAATTCACACTGTTATCACACATGTTGTACCATGCCTCTGTAAGCTCGGCACACGAGCAGTTGCGCGGCTCTGCCCCTAGGGGGAGGTGTACTGGGAATATACGGAAGTGTGTACTTGGCTCCGCCCATGACTCCTCCCCCACCACTGGTTGTATAAAGCTTGGCAATCGGAGCCTGCCTGCCAGTTCATCTAGAGTTCATCTCGTCACAGGCAGGCTCTGTTGTAAGATGATTAAAACCACTGTTCACTTCTGACCACGAGTCGCGTGAATTGATGGTCTCATCAGCGTCTCATGCCCGGGTACCTGACCAATTCCAGAGAATGGGCGGAAAGATATATTCCATCATAGGAAGTATTACTAATTAAAGGGACCACAACAAGGGATCGCCAGCTCTTGGCTTTCTGAGGCGGCGGCAAACACAGGAATGGAGAGGACGCCTGGGACAGCTGCTTCCCTGGTCTCTCACTTTTACCTGCTGCAGGATCTGAGGCAGCTGTAGTGAGGTGAGCTCTCGCAAAGATTGGAGGAAGAGGATGACTTTCCCAGTCAAGCTTGCATTGATGGAACTGTCCAAAATTGAACAGTGGGAGGGTGGTCCCTTCGCCCTGAGACAGAGCACCACGAGGATCCAGGTCTGCAGAAGGCAGGAGTGGTGAGTGACAGAACAAACTCAGGTACCAAGACCCGCGTTCTGACAGTTCCCACATTCTCCTGTACAGCGGTTAGCTCAGTTGGCTGGACGGCTGGTTCATGAGGCGGAGCGACGCCAACGGCGTGGGATTAATTCCCGGTTATACATGAAGGTCCCACCTTCTCAACCTTGCCCCTTGCCTGATCCTCAGGTTAAATAGCTCCAGTCAGCTCTCCCCCTCAAACACGGGAGAACAACCTATGGTCCCCGGGGACTGTGGTGACTTTCATTCCTCAGAATAACACCACTTGTAGCTCCATTCATTCCTCTCTATCTCCAGACAACTCCTCATTGCTTGTCTAAATTCTGACTAAGTCCAGCCGACTAAATTCAGTCAGTTTAATAACTAGCCACACATTGTGAATGAATTACTGACTCTTTCTGACCAATCATCTTGTTGGAGGTGGCAGAATAGGTGGAGAAAAGCGGTCAATAAGGTGTACGGGATTCTGGGATTTATAAATAGAGCTGTAGTGCACGATTCTCCGGAAACATTTCCAAGTGTGGTCGCAAGTGAGAATTGCCGCGAGCTTCCCGGCGCTCGGCCCTTACGGGCTTCTCGCCGCAAATGACGGCTCGCCAGCTGATTCGCTGAGACCGCCCTCGCTAGACCCCGCTAACAAGGTCGAGCAGCACTTAAGCTGCATTTGCTCAGCCAACCCCAGCCAGCTCACAACAATGGCGCTGAGGAGACCGACCCCAAGATTCAGGGATGCTGACCTGGGGAGATTCCTAGACGTCATGGAAGCCAGGAGGGATGTTCTGTTCCCCTGGGGTTCCCGGAGAGTCAGCCGTAAGGCAGCCAGTGCCGCCTGGGATGAGGTGGCGGCAGCTGTAAACTTGGGGAGAGTGACCAGGTGGATTGGCCTCCATTGCTGTAAGAGGGTTAATGACCTACACCGGCCAGCACGAGTAAGTAGACACCAATACCACCCCCCCCCCCCATTCCCCACCCCAAGGGAGCATCCACCCCCCAACTCCCCATGCAACCCCCAACCCTCCCTTCATACCCCCCCCCCCCCCCTCCCCTCACCACTATGAGCCACGCCTGTGGCGAATGATGCCCTCTCTGTGTCTCCTCAGGAAAAGCTCTCCCATAATCGTCGGGGGAGGACCCAGACTGGCGAGGGGGTGCCAGAGCTACGAATGCTCACTTCCTGCCAGGAGCAGGCCCTGGAGGTGACTGGGTGGCCAAGGACAGATCAGTCACCAATGTGGAAGCTGGTGGGCCTCTCCCGGAGGATCTCCCAAACCTGAGTTGTTATTGCCTTACTGACTGACCCATCCCTCCCACTGACCACACCTCCATTCTCCCGCAGGACCAGCAGCCGACGATGCCGACCCATCCCAGGTGGCACCCTCCTCTGAATCGGAGAACACCTTGGAGGAGAACTCCGAGGATGCAACCATTATAGTCGCAGCACAGCTGTCATCCCCACCCTCCACCAGCGTGGATACATGCACCTCGGTGGGACATGTCAGTGGACAGGCCTATTCATAGAATTTACAGTGCTAAAGGAGGCCATTCAGCCTATCGAGTCTGCACTGGCACTTGGAAAGAGAAACCTACTCAAGCACACGCCTCCACCCTATCCCTGTAACTCAGTAACCCCACCTAACGTTTTTGGACACTAAGAGCAATTTAGCATGGCCAATCCACCTAACACGCACATCTTTGGACTGTGGGAGGAAACCGGAGTACCCGGAGGAAACCCATGCACACACGGGGCAAACATGCAGACTCCACACAGACAGTGACCCCAAGCCGGGTATCGAACCTGGGACCCTGGAGCTGTGAAGCAACTATGCTAACCACTGTGCTACCGTGATGCCCTTATGCTTCTGGGCTACAATCTGGTGAGCACCAAACTGCTGCTGATGGATATCAGGTGGAGGCAGGAGTCTGCTGGATCCCAGGACCCAGCTGGGTACCCAGCCTGATGCTGAGCCTCTGGAACAGAGGTACTCGGAGCTGACGGAGACAATAGGATCCGGTCAGGACATTCAGAGCGAGATGTCAGCCTCACTCTAGCAGATCCATAGTCGACTGGAGGAGTCCCAGAGGCTATAGGCACAGGAAATGGTGCTGGCAATGAGTGGTACCGAGGCCACACTGCCAGGGTAGTGCCCGTAGTGGACAGCCTGCTGCCCAACATCAGCACCATGAGTGAAGGTATCCAAGACGTTGCGCAGTCGGTGACGGCCATGGCTGAGGGTCTCGGCAGAAAGTCCGACTCCTGGGTGATGTCACCCAGCACCAGGCTGACCTTGATGAGGTTCTGCGGGCCATGTCCTGCTCTCAGATGGGCATGGACGAGCTACTGCGGAGCTTGTCCCAGCCGCAGGTGGGCATTGCCGAGGTGCTGCAGAGCATGTCCCAATCACTGAGGAGCATCGCCGCTGGCATCAACACCATGGTGCAGACTTTGGGGAACCGCCAGTTGGCACAGCCAGATGATGCAGGGGCAGCCAATGCTCCAATCAGCTGCCTCTCCGTCCCAAGGTGAACCCATGGGCACTGACTGGGAGGAGGGGGTACTGGGTGTCAACCCGGACCCATCCCATGGAGTGGCGACGGTGGCCACCAGCTCCCCAGGGTTCTGCCTCTTTGACGAGACTGCGTCTCAAAGTCAGCACATGGGGCAGGGCGGCTCAACTGTGCATTTATAAAAATTTAAATAATCCTTATTTTCACAAGTAGGCATCCATTTACATTGCAATGAAGTTAAAAGCGCATGTGCCGCACGTGCACCGGACCCCTCCAGCCCCAGACTCCCCAGAGGATGCCCGCCAGAGGCATCGTAGGCCACGGGACGAGGTAAGCAGCAGGCTGCCTCCACCTCTGATGTGCATCCTGGGTAAACACCCAAACATAATGGTAGAGCTAGGAGGGCCATGCATGTTGAGGATCAGAGGGCACTGGGGGATGGGGTAAGGTATGGTGGGGGGGGGGGGGTAGGGAGGAGGGGGGGTTGTGGGGGTGGAGGGGCAGCACCATCGGGGCAGTGTAAAACACATTAAACATTCTTTTGCACAACCGTTATGATGCCTCAATCACTTTCTTCTGCTTTGCAGGCTGACCTCTGAACCCATTGCCCATCTCTCCAGGCATCCCCCCGCCACCGTGCGCTCACCCACCCTCTGGATGTTCGGATGTTGGCTGCTGCGTGTGTGTTGTTGCCTCCTGCAATGTTCAGGCACAGTATCCAGGCATCAAGGTGTGATTGGGATGCTAGGCAATGGCTCCCACATGCTACATGGCCTGCCCACCCATGGGAATTCACTTGGGATGTGCGAAGTGCTCACTTAACCGCGATTGCCAATTCCCTATTAGCAATATTCTTCAGCTGCGCAGCCAGAGGCTCGGCAGTTGGTGGGGGTTATGGGTGGTTATTGGGGCAGACGGGCAGGGATGCCCCCGGAACAGGTAAACGATCCATGGGTTGGCGTGGTGGTGCCCCCCCCCAGCACCACCCTCCACACCCTCCTATGTCGGCCCACCCCAATGGAGGGTCCCGCACCCCCAACCGAGCACTGGGATGGTAATCCCAGCTCCCCCGGGCTCTTTCCCTGTGAGCAAAGATGGCTGCTCACCTCCTCGGCTCCCCACAGAAGCCCTTCCACCAGGCTCACGTTTTTCTAAAGGAGTACTAATCGGCGCCAGTGTGACCATTTGCTGGGGAGGCCGCTGAATGACAGGAGGCCGTTGGATATGGGGTGGTTCTCATTAGTTGTATGGAAATTGGGCTTAAGTGGTGATAATTGGTTTCTCGCCACGCTACGGCGAGATCCCGGGTTTGCCTACAGAAGCGGGGCAGTTGCATCGAGGCCCCTGGCAAGGTTCTCGCTTTGGCCTCTCCCGCTATTCATCGGCCTCGTTGTGCTTGAGCGAGGGCGTAACGAAGCCGGAGAGTCGCGCCCATAGAGTGCGAAAGCTCGAAAGTTACGGTGAACCTTTATCAAACCTTGTTTGGTCCCAACTGGATTATCCAGTTCTGGGTGTCACACTCGGGGAGGATGCGAAGGCATTAGAGAACGTGCAGAAAAAGGTGCAGGAGAATGGCTCAAGTACGAGAGACATCAGTTTTAAAGATAGATCGGAGAGGCTGGGGCTGTCCTCCTTAGAAAAGAGAAGATTTTGAAGCGGTCTAATAAATGTGCTCATAATCACGAGGGGTCCGGACGGAATAAATAGCGAGAAACTAGGAAGGATCAATAACCAGAGGAAACTGTTTTTAAATGATTGGGAAATGAATCAGAGGCAGCATGAGGAAAACTATTACACGCAGCAAGTCATTAGGATGTGGAATGCACTGCCCCAGAGAGCAGTGGAGGCAAATTCAATTGAAAATTCAAAAGAAAATTTGATCATTTTTCAAACTGAAAACATTGTAGGGCTATGGTGAAAAGGTAGAGGAATAGGACTGGCTGAATTTGCTTGCTCTCGCAAAGAGCTGGCATGGACATGAACAGGCTGAATGGCCTCTGTAAATTTCCAGGCGAGCGAACGCACAGAAACAATGACTTCAAAAAACTCAATATTTATTTAACCTACTATAATACAATTCCCACTCCCTGAAGGGTCTCCGGCTCCCGGCCCACACCTGGGCCAGGTTTGTATGTCCATGGAACCCTGGCTCCATCCCCTGATCTGGTGAGGCCGCGGGGACTCTGATGTTGCTCCGTGGTTGGGTTATAACAGCCTCCTTCTCTCTTGTTATGATTCCATGACCACGGAGAATATTTAAAGCTATTTACACAAAGTATCCCTACACTTTATGTGGTTTCTTTCTAAATATTACGATTGAGATAATAATCATTGTTCTGCACACATAAGCTATTCTTATGGTCTCAAAGCTGTCTCCATTGCTACCCCAGAGGCTCCCACACCTACCAGAAACAAAGACCGACAGCACACATCAAGTAAACTGAGCACAGGAACAAGGGGCGGGATTCTCTGATCTTGGGGCTAGTTTAGCACAGGGCTAAATCGCTGGCTTTGAAGGCAGGCCAGCAGCATGGTTTAATTCCCGTACCAGCGTCCCCGAATAGGCGCTGGAACGTGGCGACGACGGGCTTTTCACGTAACTTCATTTGAAGCCTACTTGTGACACTAAGCGATTTTCATTTCGAGTGTTGACGCCGTCGTAAACGCTGGAGCGTTTTACGATGCCGTCATCTGCCCCTAGGATCAGTGATCCTGTACCGCACAGGGGGCAAGCACGGCACTGGAGTGCTTCACGCTGCTCCAGCTGCTGATACCGGCATCAGCACGGCCGGCGCGAGTTCGCGCATGCGCGTGGGTTGCCATCTCCGCGCCGGCCACGACGCAACATGGCGGAGAACTACAGGGGCCTGGCATAGAGAAACATAGGCCCCCACCAGGATGAGCCAGCCCGCCTATCGGTAGGCCCCGATCACGGGCAAGGCCACCTTGGAGGCCCCCCCACCTCTGTGTCGGACCCCCCCCCCCCCACCAGACCGCCCCCCGCAGCATGAACGGTGAGGTCCCACCGGGTAGGACCACACAAAAACGATGCCGGCGGGACTCATCCTAACTCGGCGGGCAATCAGCCCATCGCATGGGGAGAATCGCTGGGGGGACCGGTGGGTGACCCCCAACCAGTGCCGCGCCGGTGCCAATGGCGCCGATCCTCTGGTCGCCAGAGAATCAGGGGGGCGGCGTCGGAGCAGCGTCATGTGATTCACGCCCCCCCCCCCCAGTGATTCTCCAACCGGGCGCTGGGTCCGGAATCCCGCCCAAGATTTCCATCAGGTTGCAGGTCGTAGTTCACGTTGTGTTTGGTCCCTTGTACTTTATGAAGTAAATCACCAAACACTTTGATCTGTCCAAACCAGGATCCTTTTATTGTGTCTCGTGTGGTAAGATGGCAATCTGATACAGAGCACATTATCATGGAGTCTTGCTACTCCTCTGGAACTTACACGTAGTCCTGACCAATTGCATGTACATCATATTACCCTCTCAATCTTCTTCTGAAGATGGCCGGATGTGTCTCCCTTTAAATCTCCCTTTATATCCGGGTCCCAGGTGACATGACCTTGGGCTAGAGACTGCATGTGGTGTCTGTACCGCCACCTGCTGGTTGGAGGTCACACACCATCCAACTATGATATGGCCCCATAGGTATATCACCACAGTTCATAGTTTGCAGAAGCATTGAACTATTGAGACAGTACTAACAAACTGGGAGCTCTGTAAGGTGTAATGTCCTAGAGTCAGAGGTTATTTTGCATGTAGGGGGACCCCACAGGAATGTCAGGGCATGTGGCTTTGATGGTTTGCATCAGAATCCCAGAATTGTTCGCTTCTTTCAAGTGAGAAGTCTCACATCTCCTGCCCACCTCCCCACACTGGGAATTCAAACCACAACATTCCACCTAATCTGAGGGTATTAGACGGAAGAAGAGGGGGGAGTTCCGTGACATGGTGGTGGTGGGGGGCGGGGGGAGGGGGGGGGGGGCGTTGGGGGGAGAAGCATGCAAGGCATTTGAAGTGAGGGAAACTGACAGTGACGGGGGTAGTCGGTAGTGATGAGGGGAGAGACCCGGCGTGGGGATGGAGCCTGAGAAAAAAAGGGCGGCATAGTGGTTATCACAGTTGCTTCATAGTTCCAGCATCCCAGGTTCTATTCCCAGCTTGGTCACTGTCTGTGCGGAGTCTGCACATTCTCCCCGTGACTGTGTGGGTTTCCTTCGGGGGCTCTGGTTTCCTCCCAAAGCCCAAAGATGTGCTGGTTAGGTGGATTGGCCATGATAAATTGCCCTTAATGCCCAAAAGCGTTAGGTGGGGTTACTGGGTTGCAAAGTTAGGGTGGAGATATGGGCTTCAGTAGGGTGCTCTTTCCAAGGGCCGGTGCAGACTCGATGGGCCGAATGGTCTCCTTCTATGATATAATATGAAGCATGTCTGTTTCAGTGAGGACGTGCGACAGGGCACAATAACATGGCACTGAGAACACTGTTCAAGCTCATTTTCCACAGGGTTTATGGTGGGTGGGAGTTTATTTGTCACCTTGTTCAGCTTCCCCTCGGAGAAGGGGGGGGGGGGGGGGGGGGGTCGGAAAAATCTTGCAGCAACATGTGGGGAAATATGTCATTAAAATACCTTGGTCATCATCAATTACAATGTCTGCAAAACCTGAAAGTATGGACTTTCCTTATTGTGGCTCACCTTAACAGGTGAGCAGAAAAGAGCTTTTGCGGTCACTGTAACCCAACTCACTGCCGGGAATCCCATGCATTAGGCGAGGCTTTATATCCCTCTCAGGGAACAAGCAGAAAGTCACATCAGGTGAGTGTAAAAGAGTGTTGCCCCAGATTATCATCATTTATCCAATGTTAGGTTAAAATTGCTCCCTATAGTCTCTGCTTCATGACCCCACTCCCCCACCCTCCAATCCACTCACAAGAAAGCAGATAGATATTAAACACATTGAGGTGAATTCTCCATCCTGAGGTGCCCGAAGTGTGCATCACTGAATTTCATGGGTCATAGTGACCCATTTGTATCTATGTAGCAGGCCTGGTAACCTAATCTCTCTGATTCTCCGGGCCCCTGGGCCAGGATTCACATGGGTGGGGATTACTACAGGTCACGCCAAACATGAGTCTGACGTGATGGACCTTGAGGTGGGCCAAGAGGGTAACTCCTTAAGGGAGTTGCCCCACAGTCCATCAGAGGGCCACCCGACCCCCAAATGTTCTACCTGCTCACCCCTCCTCAACCAGACCACCCCCAAGACTCCCAAATGGGAGAACCCCTTCAAGAGAACTTCTTAATAAGGAGACCCTCCCCAGGGACCCATTAATAGGGAAATGCCCTCCAGTGACCCCCTAACTGAAGAACCCCCTACACAGTGACCCCCGAACTGCCACAGTTAACCCCCGAACTATAGGGAACTTCACAGAGATCCTCCTAACAAAAGGGACCCCCATAGGGATCCTTGAGTAAAGAGGCAATCCCACAAACCCCTGTCACAGACCACCCTCCCACAGTCACCCCCACACTCCTCACAGAAGCACCTCCCCCCAAAAAAGGGTTTCTGTCTGGAAGTTAGAAAGCAGTCCAGACAGGGTCAGTGAAAGAAATGACAGTTGTAACACTTACCTGGAAGCTGCACCTGACCATTCCTGGAAGGTGAACAGCTGTGAACTGCACTTCAAACCCTCAGATCCATTAGCTGCAAGCCATTCATTCCTTTCTAGTAGTGGGATGTGATTGACAGCTTCCATAAAAGTGCTGGAATCCCAATGTTTACAAAGATCAACCACATCAAAGAATGGTAAGTGCATTCCAATCATATGCTTGAGTTCTTGAAATGCACTTAGTGATTGGGCTGCCCTCCCTGCCCCCACCATCCCTGCATCCCACTCTCCCTACATTCTGCCTTACCTAAACCCCCTCCCTACACACTGCACCCCACCCTTCCTGCACCCCAACCTCCCTAAACCCTGCCCTTCCTAAACCCCACCCTACCTGCATCCTGCCACCCTTGTGAAGGTGCTCATCCACCCCAACCTGGGACCCACGCCACAGCCTCTTACTCCCATTCATTATTAACGATAGGAAGGGCTGGCTCACACCTCCAGCTAAGGGTACTCTGAGACTTGCTGCTGAACGGACATTATCAGATGTCTGCTCATCTGGTTCCTCCCCTTTTTTTCCTGAGTGTTACAAGAGGGAGATATTAGGGAATTGGGTGCAGAAATGGCTTCAAACATATAGTCGGCAATTTCAGGGCTAACAGGCTGAGGGAAAAAATTGCTAGCACAGAGTCAGAGGGATATGCCCACCCCTGGCCTGAATCATATTGTCCCAGTCAGACTTAAACTCATTAGTGGAAATACACAGGTTGCCCCTGTTCAGCCAGGGTGATCCACTCAATATCCATTGTCCTTCGGGACACTCCTGCTTGACTGGCCATGAGCTCATTACAGAGTCTGATGGCCTCTTATGTCCATTAATAGGAGGTTGTTTGCATATTGATAACATGGTTCTGTTCTTTTGTATAAACGGGAGTGGGAAATCAGACAGCCAAGATAATGATAATAGGTTCAAGTCTGGACACCCAGGCAGAATCTTTGTTTGAGGTGCTGGCCGTGCTCAGAGATTGAGAAAAAGAATCCTGCTTGTACAGGTGGAGGAGAAGGATTTGAAAAGCCACAAATAGAAGTCATGGAAAGTTGTCCCCAAGACAGCATTTCGAAAAGGGTTCTAAAGGAACTTGACGAACCGCAGAAAAATTGCTTTGTCAATGCAAGTATCATCTTTGCCTGCCTGTGATGTAGAATGAGAACTGTATGTTCATTTAAAGTACTGTTTAATGGGAACTTGTGTGTTAAAGTTAAGAACCTACATATAATCTGTTTCTGTTCGGGTTGAAGTTCGAAAGTTTAAATATTGTTTTTCTTTTGTTTTAAGTAAACCTGTTTATAAAATAACCGAGTCATATTTTGTATGTCATTACTCCTGGAATAAATCGATCTTTCCACACCGCCTTAAAACTTAAAAACCTTATGGTTCTGGTCCAGTCTCTTAGCTACTATTGAGAACTGAACAGGCATCTGTAACTTGAGGGAGCAAATTATCCTCGGCACCTCCCTGCAGTGGAATGTTTAAGAAGTGCACAGGAGTCATTTGCCATTCCATGCTCAGTGTACTGATATCATAGTCAATCTCTCCTATCCCCTCACCTTCAATAGCCAGTACAGGGGCCCCATCAAGCCGTGCTATGAAGTTTGACCCAGTAGTGATGTTTTTTCTAGTTGTTCATGGGACGTGGGCATCGCAGGCTGGGCCAGCATTTATTGCCCATTCCTAATTGCCCTTGAGGGGGCAGTTAAGAGTCAACCACATTGCCGTGGATCTGGAGTCACATGTAGGCCAGACCAAATCAAGATGGCAGATTTCCTTCTCTGAAGGACATTAGTGAACCAGATAGGTTTTTATGACAATAGACAATGTTTTCATGGTCATCATTAGACTTAATTCCAGATATTTTATTGAATTCAAATTTCACCATCTGCAGTGGTGGGATTTGAAGCTGGGTCCCCAGAGCATTACTCTGGGTTTCTGATTTACTAGGTCAGTGGCAATACCACTACTCCTTCCCTTGCACGGTGGATGCAACCTTGGGGAGGACTGGGTAGTTGAGAGGAGGCCGTGGGTAAGAATGAACCAGCAGCTGAGCAGATGTTTTCCTTGGTGTTCATTTGAGGGGAGATGGGAGTCTCACTGTTGTAGGTGCTCACTTCCTTGGCTACCAGGGTGGTGGTGAAGGTATTTTGTCAGCAGAACAAGATCCCAGTCCAGGTTCAGCAGTCGTTGGTCAAATATTTTTTTTAAGTAGCTCAGTTGAGGAATCGGCCAACAAAGTTCAGAGCAACAAGGCTCCTAATTCTACCATCATTGTGCCTTGACCGTCAGTAACAGGCCCCAGAAGAACATTTGTATTTTAAAACTTAACCTGTTCCTCCTAAATCTCCCAACTATTCTAAAGGCCGAATCCACAGAGCCATGAGGGGAGCATTGCCAATGAGCAATTCTGCTGGAGCCAGGCTTTTCTACACTGCAGCAATGACTACTCTTCAAAGGTAACTCAATGGCTGTGAAGCACTTTTGGAACCATGAAAGTAGATATATAAATGTGAGTCTTTCTTCCTGCCCACCTCCCCGAATGGGGTAATTTCAGACAGCCATTCTCTTAACCATTTCGCAGGACCCGTGTGTGGTGAATGTAACTTAGTAATTCACACTGTATTTACCAATACCATTGAAAGTGCAGTAGCGTTATCCGACCACTAGGGGGAGCAGCTCTGGGAATGCTCAGCAATTTGTACAGGGATCCACACTTGGCTCCGCCCATGACTCCTCCCCCTGGACTTACTGTATAAATACCCTTGTCCAGAGCCAGCCTGCAGTTCCTTCGAGGGTTCAACGGGTAACAGGCTGGCTCTGTAGTAAATAGATTAAAACCACTGTTCATATCTTAAAGCACGTGTCTAGTGAATTGATGGTTCCAGCACCGTGTCAAATGTGTTATGGTTGTTACAAAGGAATTGAAGATTGTACAGCACAAAAAAAACAAACCATTCAACCCAACTGGTCTATGCTAGCGCTCACGCCCCATTCTTCTCATCCTCACTTCAGCCATCCCTGTCAACATATCCTTCTATCCCTTACTCCCTCATGTATCTAGTTTTCCCTGAAATGCCTCCATTCCATTTTCCTCAACTAAGCCTTCCCGAGTTCCTCATTCTAACCCTGCCTTGGATAAAGAAGTTGCTCCTTGGGGCAGCACAGTGGCGCACTGGTTAGCACTGCTTCCTCACGGCGCCGAGGTCCCAGGTTCAATCCCGGCTCTGGGTCACTGTCCTTGTGGAGTTTGCACATTCTCTCTGTGTTTGCGTGGGTTTCGCCCCCACAACCCAAAGATGTGCAGGCCAGGTGGATTGGCCATGCTAAATTGCCCCTTAATTGGAAAAAAATTAATTGCGTACTTTAAATTTATTAAAAAAAAGAAGTTGCTCCTCAATTCTCCCTTACATTTATTGGTGACTATATCGGTCTGTAACTTCCGAATACTTTTCACTGTACCTCGGTACAGATAACAATAAACAAATCCAATCCAATCCAATCCGATTGTCACTCCGCTCCTAGTTTCATACCTTAATATGAAGCCGCTCCTATCACATCCTTGAGGCCTTGTGGCTCAAGCCGAACAAGATCACTCTAACTCAAGCAGGCTCCCGAGACCTACAGGGCTGGATTCTCCGATTCGCGGCTATGTCCGGAGCATGTATCTAGTCTTACAACCAAAAAGTCGGCGTTGCCCCTGCACCAATGCTCCGCCCAGTGGGGGGCTAGCAGCCATGCCATGTAAAGCCCGGCATTACCTGCCGATACAGACATGTGCAAGGAGCCGGCCGTGGGCGGACCTGGCCTGCCAAAAACTGGACTGGGCACAGTCCGCAGTCGCCACACGAGGTTACCGAGAAGTGAGGACACGTGTCCCATGCCGTCGGGGACTCAGCCCATCGGTGGAGGGCCTCAGGTGACGCCCTCGAGGAATACGCCGTTTATGAGGGTGCGGGCATTGGAAAATCGCCGCCATCCCCGATCCCGCTGTAAAAATTGATTCTCCGGCCGATCGGCAAACGCGATTTTGGCGTCGGCAATCAGAGAATCCAGCCCACAGTTCAGTCCAGGAGCCCCGAACGCAAAGCAGCCATAGCTCCTTTCCTTCACAGTCCTCGCTGCCATTGACCAGGTAAGTTTAAAGGTTCAGCCCACTTGCAAAGGCAGGAGGAAAGTAAATGTATAAGATAACTGGGTAGGATTTGAGGGGTCTGAGGCGGGGGCAAATGTCGAATTGAATGGGGGGGGGGGCGATGTCAATTTGGGGAGAGCCAGAGTGGGACGGGTTGGGTGGGGGAGTTTACTGTGGGGGGGGGGGGGGGGATAGTCGAGAATTAGATTAGGTCTGGGGAGGGGAGTCAGGGGTGGGGCTTAGTGGGAATCAGGAGTCCTGTTGAGGTGTTGAAGTGGAGGTCATGAGGGGTGGGGGGAGCGAAGTCCGAGAGCTACCTAAAAGCGAGAAGTGGTTTTAATTCTTTCTAACTTATGTGTAACCATTGCTGTTTGATAGTCGGAGCAATTTAATTTGCATTATCGAAATGGTTCCCAATACAGGAAAATTGCCCAAGGGAAGTTTGAACCTCTCGGATAATTGACTGGCAATCCTGACCTGAGAATGTCCGGTTGGAATGGGGTCCCCAACGCATCATTGGGGTTCCCACCCCCCCACAAAACACTGCCCAGAGCTTAGAAGATACAGGCCAATATATTTATCACCCCGAGTTCAGACTATCCCACTACTGGAGAAGATTTTCACAATTCCATAACTCTCTCAGATTATCCCTCAGTCTTCTCTTTTCCAGAGATTGTATCCTCAAGGGTAGAAACCATGCTAATTTCCAAACCCTTCAGCAACCTGTCCCTCCAAGTACCAGGAGACCCCTTACTCTGTGATCATGCCTCTGGTCCTAGACTCTCCCACAAGAGGAAACAATCTCTCAGCATCTACCCTGTCAAGCCCCTTGAAATCCTATGGGCAGGATTCTCGAATAATAGGGCTACACGAGCATGAAAACCGGCGCCAACGACTCCGGCGTCAACGGCCCTCGAAAGTGAGGAATTCTCACCTTTCTAGGGGGCTAGGTTACCGCCGGAGTGGTCCCTGCAGCTTCAGCCGGCGCAGAACGGCCCACGTGAGTATGCGCTTACGCCGAATGGCCGGCATATTTCCACCCAAACGCGGAATGGCCTACGTATTTCCACGCATGCACGGGGGTTCCCATCTCCGCGCCTCCCCGGGCAATATGGCGGAGCCCTATAGGGGCCCGGCATGGAGTAAAGTAGGCCCCCATGGGATCAGCCCGCCCGCCGATAGTAGGCCCCGATCGCGGGCCAGGTCACCGTGGGCACCCCCCTCCCCCAAGGTTGGATCCCCCCACCCCCTCCTCCAGGACGGCCCCCGCACATTCATCTTCCATGTCCCGCCATGTGGGAGCTGAGTAATCCACGCCGGCAGGACTTGACCAACCGCGTTGGCCACTCTGCCCATCTGGGCCCGGAGAATCGCCCGTGGGGGGGCGCCCCAATCAGCGCGGCAGGAATCCTGCGGGAGACCTAAAAATGGCGCCGGAGAATGGTGAGGTCGGCCGGTGGGCGCGATTCTTGCCCCCCCCCCCCCACCCCAGGGATTCTCCGGCCCGGCCTATATGTCTCCTAGTTGCCTCTTAGTCTTCTGAACTCCAATGAGCACAGGCCCAATCTACTCAACCTTTCCTCAGAAAAAAATCCCTCTATAACCAGGATCAGCCCAGTGCACCTTTTCTGGACTGCCTCCAATGCCAGCATATCTTTCCTTAGATACGGGGAATAACTAGAACCTTGTATAGTTTTAGCAAGACTTCCCTATTTTTATACTCCAATTTCTTTGAATTAAAGGCCAGCATTCCATTTGCCTTCCCTATAACCTGCTGAACTTGCATGCTAGTTTTTTGCGATTTATGCATGAGGACCCCAAATCCCTCTGTGCTGCAGCTTTCTGCAGTCTTTCTACATTATTCAGCTCCTTTATTTTTCACATTTTCCTGCATTATATTTCATCTGCCAAGTTTTGTCCATTCACTTAACCGATCTATATCACTTTATAGGCTCTTTGCGTCATCCTCACCTCTTGCCTTCCCGTCTACTTCTGTGTTTTCCGCAAACTTGGCAATTGTACATTCACTCCCCACATCCAAGTCATCAATATATATTGTCGACTTCCGGTGGCAGCTATGGCGGGCCAGGAGAAGCGCGACACAGGGGCTGGGGGCGGCCCCAAGAAAGGGGATGGCTGATCGACGGGGGGAGGGCGGGGGGGGGGGGGGGGGTGGCACGGTGCCCCTCAGCCAGGCTGATCACCTGGAACGTTAGAGGTTTAAATGGGCCGGTAAAGAGGTGTGTTGAAAGTGGACGTAATAATGCTTCAGGAGACTCATCTGAATGTAGCTGACCAGGTCAGATTGAGGAAGGGCTGGATTAGCCAGGTCTTCCACTTGGGGCTGGACACTAAAAACAGGGGGGTCGCGATTTTGGTCAACAAACGGATGCAATTTGAGGCGGCAGCACAATCTCGGATGAGGGAGGCAGATTTGTCATGGTGAGTGGCAAGCTCGAGGGGATGAAGGTAGTTTTGGTCAATGTATATGCCCCAAATTGGGATGATCTAGATTTTATAAAGAGACTGCTGGGGAAGATACCTGACCTGGACTCGCACAAGCTGATTATGGGAGGTGATTTTAACACAGTCCTTGACCCCGGCCAAGACCGGTCGTGTTCAAGAACAGGTAGGATGCAGGCAATGGCGAAAGAACATAGAACATAGAACATAGAACAGTACAGCACAGAACAGGCCCTTCGGCCCTCGATGTTGTGCCGAACAATGATCACCCTACCTTAAACCCACATAACCCCTATACCCATAACCCAACAATCCCCCCATTAACCTTACACTACGGGCAATTTAGCATGGCCAATCCACCTAACCCGCACATCTTTGGACTGTGGGAGGAAACCGGAGCACCCGGATGAAACCCACGCACACACAGGGAGGAAGTGCAGACTCCACACAGACAGTGACCCAGCCGGGAATCGAACCTGGGACCCTGGAGCTGTGAAGCATTGATGCTAACCACCATGCTACCGTGAGGCCCAGAGGGGGTTTATGGGAGAAAATGGGGGGGGGGGCGGGCTGATCCATGGAGGGCTAGTCGGCTGACAGGGAGGACATTTTCGTTCTATTCACATGACCAGAAGGTGTATTCCCGATTTGATTTTTTTCATCATGAGCAGGGATTTGTTAGCGGGGGTGACGGACGTAGAATATTCGGCGAACACTGTTTCGGACCACGCCCCGCACTGGGTTGATCTGCAGGTCTGTAAGGAAAGTTTTCAGCGCCCTCAATGGAGGCTATAGGTGGGTTTGTTGGCGGACGATGCGGCGTGTGAGAGGGTGAGGAAATGTATGGAAAACTACCTGCAGGCCAATGACACAGGAAGTCTCAGCAGCGGTGCTCTGGGAGGCGCTGAAGGCGGTGGTGAGACGGGAGCTGATCTCGATTCGAGCACATAGGGACAGGGCGGACAGGCCAGAAATGGACTGACTGGTTAGGGAGATCATACAGACAGACAGGAGATATGCGGAGACCCCGAGGGCAAAGCTACTAAGGGAATGACGAAGGCTACAGACCGAGTTTGGGATGTTGTCCACAGGTAAGGCTGTGGAGCAGCTTCAGAAGGCGAGGGGTGCGATTTGTGAGCATGGGGAGAAAGCCAGTAGAATGCTGGCACAGCAACTGAGGAAGAGGGGAGCGGCCAGGGAAATAGGAAAGGTAGTCGACAACAGGGGGGGGGGGGGGGGGGGGGGGGGGGGGGGGGGGGGACTTGGGAGGGAATCCGGCGGGTCTGAACAAGGTGCTCAGGGACTTCTATAATAAGCTTTATACCTCGGAACCCCCCGCGGAGTGGGAGGGGATAAGGCGCTTTCTGGATGAACTGACCTTCCCAAAAGTGGGCAGGGGATTGGTGGATCGGTTGGGGGTCCCGATCAGGACTGAAGAAATATTGGTGGGCTTGAGGGTCATGCAATCGGGTAAAGCCCTGGGGCCGGATGGGTATCCGGTGGAGTTTTACAAAAAGTTCTCCGAGATAGTGGGGCCGGTTTTTAACACAGAGTTTCATTGTACACCGATGACCTGCTCTTATACATCATGGATCCAGTGGCTGGGATGGATGAAATCATGGAAATCCTGAAGGAATTCGGCCAGTTCTTGGGGTACAAACTGAACATGGCAAAAAGTGAGTTGTTTGTAGTCCAGGCGAGGGGCCAGGAGGGTAGGTTGAAGGGGCTGCCATTTAGGTTAGTAGGGGACAGTTTTAGGTACTTAGGGATACAGGTGGCCCGGGACTGGGGCCGTCTGCACAAGTTGAACTTATCTCGGTTGGTGGAGCAAATGAGGGCTGAGTTGCGGAGGTGGGAAGCGCTCCCACTGACACTAGCAGGGAGAGTGCAGGCGGTTAAAATGACGATCCTCCCGAGATTACTGTTCGTTTTCCAGTGTCTCCCCATTTTCATTCCGCAGTCTTTTTTCAAGAAGATTAATAAAATGATTATGGGATTTGTGTGGGCGGGAAAGTCCCCGCAGGTGACGAGGGTAATGCTCGAGAGGAACCGAGGGGAAGGGGGGCGGGCGCTGCCAAACTTCAGTAATTACTACTGGGCGGCCAACATAGCTATGATAAGGAAGTGGATGGTGGGTGCGGGGTCGGTTTGGGGGCAGATGGAGGCCGCTTCGTGCAGGGGCACCAGTTTGGCAGCCCTGGTTACGGTGCCCCTGCCAATCCCGCCGGCACGGTACTCCACCAGCCCATAGTGGTGGCGACTTTGCGGATCTGGGGCCAACGCAGGAGGCATGTGGGGAGAGTGAGAGCATCGGTTTGGTCCTCAATTTGCGACAATCACCGATTTGCCCCGGGGAATATGGACGGTGGGTTCTGAGCATGGTGGAGGGTGAGGATTGAGAGGATGGGAGATCTGTTCTTGGAAGGGAGCTTCCCAAGCATGAGGGCTTTAGAGGAAAAATTTGGGCTGGCGGGAGGAAATGAGTTCAGGTACTTGCAGGTGTGGGACTTTCTACGCAGACAGATTCCATTCTTCCCACGCCTGCCACTTAAGGGGATCCAGGACAGGGTAGTGTCCAGTAGATGGGTGGGGGAGGGGAGAGTCTCGGATATATATTTTTTTTTAAAATAATTTTTATTGAATTTTTCAAAATACAAACATTTTAATCCCCCCTACATTTACATTTAAATTATAACAAAACAAAGTCAAACCCCCCTACTTAACAAGAAAAAGAAAAAGAATCCCCCCCCCCCCCCTACCCGCGCGTCCCCCTCCCCCCCCCCCCCCCCCCCCCCCCCCCGCCGGCGAACCGACAGTCAGACCAACTTATCATTTCTAGCAGCGTCCTCGGGCAGGCCTTGCCCGTGCCACCGCCGCTACCGTACTTCCTTCGTCGTTTTCCCCCCTCCCCCCCTCCCGCCCTCCCCTCCCCTCCCGGGTTGCTGCTGTCATGGCCTCAGTTTCTATCTCTGATCAAGAGGTCTAGGAAGGGTTGCCATCGCCTGGAAAACCCCTGCACCGACCCTCTCAGGGCGAATTTGATCCTTTCCAATTGGATGAAGTTTGCCATGTCGTTTAACCAGGTGTTAACACTCGGAGGCCTTTCGTCCCTCCACTGAATCAGGATCCTCCTCCGAGCCACCAAGGACGCAAAGGCTAATATTCCAGCCTCCCTCGCCTCCTGTACCCCCGGTTCCACCCCAACCCCGAAGATCGCAAGTCCCCATCCTGGCTTGACCCTGGACCCCACCACTCTCGACACCGTCCCTGCCACCCCCTTCCAGAACTCCTCCAGTGCCGGACATGCCCAAAACATATGTGCATGATTCGCAGGGCTTCCCGAACATCTAATACACCTGTCTTCACCCCCGAAAAACCGACTCATCCTTGTCCCCGTCATGTGGGCTTTATGCAGTACCTTAAATTGAATGAGACTTAGTCGCGCACATGACGACGACGAGTTAACCCTCTCCAGGGCGTCTGCCCATGTCCCGTCCTCTATCTGTTCCCCCAGCTCTAACTCCCACTTATCTTTCAGCTCCTCTACTGGTACCTCCTCCACCTCCTGCATAATCTTATAGATGTCTGAGATCTTCCCCTCCCCGACCCAGACCCCTGATAGCACCCTATCACTCACCCCCCTGTCGGGGAGCGCGGGGAACCCCGCTACCTGTCGTCTGGCAAATGCCTTCACTTGGAGGTACCTGAACGTGTTCCCCGGGGGGAGCCCAAATTTCTCCTCCAGCTCTCCCAGGCTCGCAAACCTCCCCTCTATAAACAAGTCCCTCAGTTGTCTAATACCCGCCCTCTGCCAGCTCTGGAATCCCCCTCCTGTGTTTCCCGGCGCAAATCTGTGGTTCCCTCTTAGTGGTGCCCCTATCAGACCTCCCACTTCCCCCCTGTGTCGCCTCCACTGCCCCCAGATCTTGAGGGTGGCCGCCACCACCGGGCTCGTGGTATACCTCGTGGGAGGGAGCGGCCATGGTGCCGTTACCAGTGCCCCTAAGCTTATGTTGCCGCAGGACGCCCTCTCCATGCGCTTCCAGGCTGCCCCCTCCCCTTCCATCATCCACTTTCGTACCATCGATGTATTTGCCGCCCAGTAATATCCGGAAAGGTTGGGTAACGCCAGCCCTCCACTATCCCTACTCCGCTCCAAAAAGACCCTTCTAACTCTCGGGGTGCCATGTGCCCACACATACCCCATGATACTACTCGTTACCTTCTTGAAAAAGGCCCTGGGGAGGAAGATGGGCAGACACTGGAACAAAAACAAGAACCTCGGGAGGACCGTCATTTTAACTGACTGCACCCTCCCTGCTAGCGACAGCGGCACCATGTCCCACCTCTTAAACTCCTCCTCCATCTGCTCCACCAGTCTGGAAAAGTTCAACTTGTGTAGGGTCCCCCAGTTCTTTGCCACCTGCACCCCCAAATACCTAAAACTTTTAACTGCTCTTTTGAAGGGGAGCCTCCCAATTCCCTCCCCTTGGTCTCCCGGGTGTATTACAAAGACCTCACTTTTCCCCAGATTTAATTTATATCCCGAAAAGTCCCCGAACTCCGCTAGTATCCCCATTACCTCCGGCATTCCCCCCTCCGGGTCTGCCACATACAACAACAAATCATCCGCATAGAGCGAGACCCGATGTTCCTCCCCTCCCCTTGTCAGTCCTCTCCACCCCCCTGAACCCCTCAGTGCCATCGCCAACGGCTCAATCGCTAATGCAAAGAGTAAGGGAGATAGGGGACATCCCTGCCTAGTACCTCGATGGAGCCCAAAATATTCTGACCTCCTCCCGTTTGTTACCACACTTGCCATCGGAGCTGAATAGAGCAGTTTTACCCACTTGATAAATCCCTCCCCAAACCCAAACCTTTCCAACGTCTCCCACAAGTATTCCCACTCCACCCTGTCAAATGCCTTCTCCGCGTCCAGCGCTACCACTATCTCCGCCTCCCCTTCCACTGCTGGCATCATAATCACATTTAACAATCTCCGAACATTTGTGTTAAGTTGGCGTCCCTTCACGAACCCCGTCTGGTCTTCATGGACTACCCCTGGCACACAGTCCTCTATCCTGGTTGCCAGGACCTTTGCTAACAGCTTGGCATCTACATTTAAGAGGGAGATAGGCCTGTAGGACCCGCACTGGACCGGGTCCTTGTCCCGCTTCAAAATCAAGGAGATCAGGGCCTGCGACATTGTTGGAGGCAGAACCCCCCCCTCGCGCGCCTCATTGAAGGCTCGCACCAGCACTGGACCCACCAAGTCCACAAATTTCCTGTAAAACTCCACCGGGAACCCATCCGGCCCCGGCGCCTTCCCCGCCTGCATCTGGCCTATCCCTTTAATTAGCTCCTGCAGCTCTATCGGCGCCCCCAACCCTTCCACCAGCTCCTCCTGTACCTTTGGGAACCCCAATTTGTCGAGAAAGTTCTTCATTCCCCCTCTCCTCTTCGGCGGTTCAGACCTATACAATTCCCTATAGAAGTCCCTAAAGACCCTATTCACCTCTTGCCCCTTCTGCACTACATCCCCACCCCTCTCTCTCACTCCCCCCAATCTCTCTGGCTGCATCTCGCTTACGAAGCTGGTGTGCCAGCATCCTGCTCGCCTTTTCCCCGTACTCATACGCCGCACCCTGCGCCCTTCTCCACTGCATTTCCGCCTTCCTAGTGGTCAGTAGGTCGAACCTGGCCTGCAAGCTACGCCGCTCCCTTAATAGCCCCTCCTCTGGCGCCGCCGCATATTTCCTATCTACTTCTAGGAGCTCCCCCACCAGCCTCTCCCTTTCCTGCCTCTCCTTCCTCTCTCTGTGTGCCCTTATGGAGATCAGCTCTCCTCTAATCACTGCTTTCAAGGCCTCCCAGACCGTCCCCACCTGCACCTCACCTGTGTCATTCGTACCCAGATAGTTCTCAATGCCCGTTCTCACCCTTCTGCACACCTCTTCGTCCGCCAACAGCCCTACATCCAGGCGCCACAACGGGCGTTGGTCCCGCGCCTCCCCCATGTCCACGTCCACCCAATGTGGTGCATGGTCCGATATCGCAATGGCCGAGTACTCCGTGTCCTGCACTCTCGGTATCAGCCCCCTGTTCAATACGAAAAAATCGATCCTAGAGTACACTCTGTGGACGTGGGAGAAAAAAGAATACTCCCTCGCCCTAGGCCTACCAAATCTCCATGGGTCTACCCCTCCCATCTGCTCCATGAACCCCCTTAACACCTCTGCCGCTGCCGGCCTCCTATTCGTCCTGGAACTCGATCTATCCAGCCCAGGGTCTAACACCGTATTAAAGTCCCCTCCCATGATCAGGCCCCCTGCCTCCAGTCCCGGGATGAGGCCCAGCAGGCGCCTCATAAAACCCGCGTCGTCCCAGTTCGGGGCATACACATTTACCAGTACCACACTCTCTCCCTGCAGCCTACCCCTCACCATCACGTACCTGCCCTCCTTGTCTGCCACCACCTCTGCCGCCACAAACGACACTCTCTTTCCCACCAAAATCGCCACCCCCCGGTTCTTGATATCCAAGCCTGAGTGGAACACCTGTCCCACCCACCCCCTTCTCAGGCGGACCTGATCTGCTACCCTCAAATGAGTCTCCTGCAGCATTGCTACATCAGCCTTCAGTCCCTTCAGGTGTGAGAAGACCCTTGATCTTTTGACCGGCCCATTCAGCCCCCTTACGTTCCACGTGATCAATCGGGTCGCAGAGCGACCCGTCCCTACTCCCTGTCGATTAGCCATGTCTTGTCCCTTGCTCGCCCCGGGTCATCCCTTCTTTTCTGACCCGCTTCCCATAGCGATGGCCCCCCCCCCCCCCACCCCCCCCCGGCTCTCCCCTTCTCGTCCCTGGTCTTTCTAGCAGCAACCCGGTGTCCCCCCCCAGTCCCCCCCCCCCCCCCCCCCCCCTGGCTAGGACCCCTCCTAGCCGCGATGTACCCCACATCGTACTCCCGAGAGTCAGCTGGTCTCCGCTGACCCGGCTGCTCCTGCCACATTCCGACTCCTCCCGGTTCACCCCATCTGCGCCCGTGAAAGATCCCCTTAAAACCCCCGAGAAAGACCCGCATAATCAACCCGCTCCCCCCCGTCCCGTCTCCCCAACTGTCTCGGATATATATAAAGAACTTATGGGAGCGGAGGAGTCACAGACCGAGGAGCTGAAGCTTAAGTGGGAAGAGGAGCTCGGAGGTTAAGCAGGGTAAACGCGACCGCAACATGCGCCAGGCTTAGCCTGATTCAATTTAAGGTCGTCCACCGGGCCCACATGACAGTGGCCCGGATGAGTACATTTTTTGGATTGGAGGACAGGTGCGCCAGATGTTCGGGAGGGCCGGCGAACCATGTCCACATGTTTTGGGCATGTCCAAAACTTAGGGGGTACTCGTAGGGGTTCGTGGATGTTATGTCCCGGGTACTGAAAACAGGGGTGGTGATGAGTCCAGAGGTGGCAATTTTGGGGGTTTCGGAGGACCCGGGAGTCCAGGGGGAGAGAGAGGCTGATGTTTTGGCCTTTGCTTCCCTGGTAGCCCGGCGACGAATTCTGCTGGCATGGAGGGACTCAAAGCCCCCGAAGTCGGAGGCCTGGCTATCAGATACGGCAAACTTTCTTGGTCTGAAGATTAAGTTCGCTTTGAGAGGGTCGCTGTCAGGGTTCGCCCGGAGCTGGCAACCAGTTATCGACTTCTTTGCAGAAAATTAATCGTCAGCAGTGGGGGTTGGGTGGGAGGGGGGTTAGGGTAACGTAGGTTAGGGGGGGGTAGTTAGGCTGGTCCTTGTGGGAGGGGAGCTGGATTTCTTGCGCTATAATGACTGTTTTTTGCACACTGTTTTATATTATTGTTATTTATTGTGCCAAAATGTCTTAATAAAATTGTTTATCAAAAATATATATATATATTGTCAATAATTATGGCTCCAGCATTGATCTCTGTGGCACTCCACTTAGGTATAGGCTGCCATCCTGAAAATGCTCCTCTTATCTTAACTCTCTGTCTTGTATTAGTTAGCCAATCCTCTACCCATGCTAATGTACTACCCTCAATACCGTGGGCTCTCATCATTTTAAGTAGCCTTTTGTGCGGTACCTTGTTGAATGCTTTTTGGAAATCCAAGTATATTACATCTACTGGTTCCCCTTTATCTATCCTACTTGTCACCTCCTCATTGAATTCTAATAAATTGGTCAGACATGGTTTCCCTTCATGAAGCCACGCTGACTCTGCTTAATTATATATTTCTAAATGATCTGCTGTTACATCCTTTAAAATGGACTCTAACATATTTTAATCACGATGGCCTGGCTCCCACAGGTTCTTTGAGATACAATCGGAGTAACAAAGGAGTCGTGGGGTGGAGGGAGGGGTTTATCGGAGCACAGATAGCATTGTGTTGCAGGAGCATTCATAGGAGCACTTGGGAGATATCCTGATATAGCCAGATTGTGACCCCTTCCATGCCACCCTACCTCGGTTGTTTCAATCTGCTCATGTGCTGGGTTTGTTAGAACTTAGCAAGGAAATAAGTACAACAGCTCCACACAACTGTTTGAATGCAACAAGAAGCATTTAATTTCTAAATAGCTGCTATAACATGTTAGCTGGATATTGTTCCCACACTCTCCATTATCTTACATGACAGTTGCTTTGTAGAGGGTATATTAAAATACACTTCCAAATACAGCAGGAAACGGTGTTAGCCCTGCACACACATCAGTGCCTAGCTTATCTCCATTTAAAAAAAAATCACAATTATCTTTGTTTGGTGATGAAAACCGCAACACCATTGTCATTAGTGGGATGCTTCATTAATATTTGCATGATGTGATTTTTTTTTCTCATCTCCATTTGAGATCATCTTACTCACTTACACAGCTGCCTCTTGTGAGTTACCTGCCACCTCACATGTGCAAGTATAGATCACATCATACAGATGTTGAGGAAGCATCCAGAACCCCAAACCCAACCATCAACAGCATGAATAGTGAGGAATTCAGTGAGGATAATGAGGAGCCCAGTGAGAATAGTGAGGAATTTGATGAGAATAGCGAGGAATGTGGTGAGAATAATGAGGGGGGGGGGGGGGTGGAATGCTCATGAAGAATTGGCACGTAGAAGGGTGAGGAGGTGAATGGAGAAGACAAACAATGGAAGGCAGAGGGAAGACCATGGGGAGGGCAGCTGAACTCCATCAAGGCAGCACAAAAAGTTCACAAAGACGTCAAGGGGATACCACATTGGTTACTGGAAGGGGATGGATGAAGACTCCAGATGAGGTGGGTAGAGGTCCCAATGGGGCATGGGCACCTCGCAGGTGATGAACTCAGGGGGACAGTTGTTGAATCGAGGAACAGACTTCTTTTTGAGGCTGCTGCCATTTTCCCTCTGGTTCATGACACCCTGCATGGTCTGATGTAGACAGGTGGGCTGGGGAGAGTGATATGATTGCGCTGGACTGGTGTTTAAACATGGCGCAGGGATCTTCAAACCCGTCAGCTGAGGGCGGGCGGACAAATCAGCAGTCGGTCCCCCCATAGGCGAGTCAAAGGGGAACCCATGTGTGCATAATGAATGAGGTTCCAAATGCAGAAACTGCGCAGGATCCGGGTATTCAGGTTGGTGGGACAGGCACCACTGGAGCCATCCGTCACTGCACTTCATCTCAAAATGGGAGAATTCCACCCTCAGCGAGAATAGTGAGGAACTTGGTGAGAATAGTGAGGAATTTGGTGATAATAGTGAGGACCTCAGTGAGAATAATGAGGTCTGCAGCGAGAATTGGTGAGGAATGCATTGAGAATAGTGATGAATACGGTGGGGATTGTGAGAAACTTAGTAGAAACCCGGTGAGAATAATGAAGAACTCGGTGGGAATTAGTGAGGAATGCTTTGTGAATAGTGAGGAACTCAGTGAGGATAGTGAGAAATGTGGTGAGAATAGTGAGGAACTCTGAGAATTAGTAAGGAATGCATTGAGAATAGCGAGGAACGCAAGTGTAAGTAATGAGGAACAGGGATAGACTAGTGAGAAACGCAGTCAGGTTTGTGAGGAATGCAACGTTAATAGTGAGAAATGGGTTGAAAACAGTGAGAAAAGCAATACTAATGGCAAAGAAAAATTAGAATGTGTGGTGGTATGAATGGGAGCACTGCCATTGGTGCAGAGCACTGGTTTCCCATTGGCTCTGGCTGGTCATGTGCCTCTCGTCTGATTGGCTGGGGCTAGTCATGTGACTACTCACCAATTGGTCGAGAGGCAAGTAGACCCCGCCTCCGAGGTGGGGTATAAGTACCCAGAGTTCCCGGCGGTCGGCCTTTCTCTGTAGTCGACCACCGGGCTAACAACTAGCTGATTAAAGCCACAGTTTGGATCTTCATCGTGTCTCGCGTCCAATTGATGGTACATCAGAATGTTGAGGGACAGATTGAGAATAGCAAAGAATGGGGTGAGAAACATGAAAGGAATTCAGTGCCAATAGCAAACAATACAGAGAACAGTAAGGGACATGGTAAAGATAACGAAGAGTGTAGTGAGTGTAGCAATTAACGTGGTGAGAACCGGGATGGGGACAATGAAAATAGAAAAGGGCATGGGCAGATCAGTGCAGACTGTGGTAAGAACTGCAACAAATACAGATTCTAATGCGAACATTTGTGCACAGGCACACTTACATACACACACGAACATGTACACACACGCACACACATATACACACATACACATTCTGACACAGATACACACACACACGCAAAAACACCAAACATTTTAGGCTTGCAAAATAAAAGGATCTCTACCAAAGGGTTATTTAAAGGTGCAGTCCAGTTACAAAGATTTTGCTGCGATTACAGTTGTCGATGCCCATCTCTCATGATGCACTTTCTCCTGAACAAATTTCCTGTGGTCAGTCTTATTGGAGTCGATCACCTGCACGTGGGCATTGTTTAGGTATTTGGACGCCTCTTGCGACCAGGAGATGTAATCATTTGATCTGTCATGCGACCTCTTCTCCTCTCTTGTATCTCTGGACGCCAGCTCCCACTTATCCGCGCTCTCCACTGGGAAGAAGGCAGAGTAGCGATCCTCCAGGGATGAGCCCTCGTCATAAAACAGCAAGCTCCTGGAGCGAACTACGCAAAATAAACAGGAGATGTGGTGAGGACACAGAACAATCTGGTGGGACAGTTAGAGAGAGAAAAACTATTCCCCCACCTCCTTCCCCTGCCCCCGGTACAGGAGTCCAAACAGATTCCACAATCCAGATCTGTGTGAAATAGGCTGTAAGAAATACAAGCAGGAGTAGGCCATTCAGCCCCTCAAGCAGCTCCACCATTCAGTAAGATTACGACTTGTCTGATTGTGGCCTTAACTCCACTTTTCTGCTTATCCCTTTGACTCCCTTGAAGATCGAAAATCCGACTAACTCAGCTTTGAATATATTCAGTGACCCAGCCTCCACTGCTCTATGGTGTAGAGAATTCAAATATTAATGACCCATAGAGAGAATAAATTCCTCCCGTTAAATGCGAGGCCCTTATTTTGAAACTGTGCCCCTATTGCTTTTCCCACAAGGTGGAACATCCTCTTAGCATCCGCCCTGTCAAGCACCATCAGAACCTTACATGTTTCAACAAGGCATTGTTCTAAACTCCACTGAGAATAGGCCCAACCTATTCAACCTTTCCTGATAGACATCTTCATAGAACAACGACCATAGAATCCTGACAGAATAGGAGACCGCTCAGCCCATTGAGTCTGCACAAACCCTCTGAAAGACCACCTTACCGAAGCCCACTCCGCCGCCCTGTCCCCAGAACCCCACCAAGGAAACCGAGCACCCAGAGGAAATCCACGCAGACAACGTGCAAACTCCACACAGACATTCACCCAAGGCCAGAATTGAACCCTGGTCCCTGGCAGTGCTAACCCACTGTGCCACCTTTCCACCCTAATTGGAACCAATTTCAAATTGAAAATCAACCACAGCCTGATGTGTAGAGGCTGTGAGTTGTGGAACACTACTTGGAAGTGCCTACATTCATTCCCCAAAAGGTGTGTTCGAATGACCAGTTCTGCCCAGGACAGCTGTAAGGTTACAAATCGCCCCTTGTGCTGGTCAGGGAAGAATCAGACACATCTTCCTCTCCTAGTCTCTAGGATCTTCTCAGTTTAGCAGTGAGTCAAATAGTTGTTTCTGGAGCTAAAGCAACTAAGAGGATACTCCTCATTGTTATAGTAATGTTCCTTCCAGTGAAAAGACGTTTTTCAATGACTACAGCTTGAATTACTTCACTGATTATACAATGCTGCGGAACATATGAATGGGAGGAGGACATTCAGCCCCCCAAGAATGTTCTGTCGCTCAGTAAGATGATCGCTGATTTGCATCTCAACTCCATTTATTATCCTTGATCCTGCAGCTCTTTTCAGATAAGATTGTTAAGATTCCCGTACCAGGCTCCCCGGACAGGCGCCGGAATGTGGTGACTAGGGGCTTTTCACAGTAACTTCATTGAAGCCTACTCGTGACAATAAGCGATTTTCATTTTCATTTCATTTCATTAAGGAATTTGGAACCGGGAAAATTGGAGTTAGGATACAGACCTCCTGAGATCATGAGAGGTCTCTCTGATTGCAAGTTTTCTTTTTGCTTTATTTATTTCTCCTGATCATTATTCAATGATCATTCCTGAAATGTTTTGCTTCGAGCAGACGGGAACGATCGTGAGTTGTTGACCAGTTCTCCATTAAAGCTGTTTCACACCCCACTGACTGTTGCAAATCATCCCCAACTAAAATGGCACAATCCCCAGATGCAGTGATGGGGGAATCTAGTACAGAGAAGGTTTGAAGCTAAACAGAAAATTCTGGCAAATCCAATCCGCGCATGCACAGTTGGGGCAGCTCAATCCTGCGCATGCGCAGTTGGGCCGCGCCATCCTGCGCATGCGCAGGGAACTTCTTACGCAAGCCGGCCCCAACGCAATATGGCGTGGGTGTTCAGGGGCCGGCCACGGCGGAATGTAGGCCTGGGGAGGGAGAGACCGGCCCGCCGATCGGTGGGAACCAATTGCGGGCCAGACCCCTTCGGAGCCCCCCCCCCCCCCCCCCCCCCCCCCCGGTGAAGGAGCCCCCCTCCACAGGCCGCCCCTGAGCGTTCCTGCAGAGTTCCCGCTGGCAGCGTGTCGGAGCGGCCGGGCTCGGCCCATCATGGCTGCTTGCCGCTTGCGGCAATTCTTTGAGCGGCCCGGCACGATTCGCGCAGCGCTGGTTTTGGGAGGGTGAGAGAAAAGCGTGCAGGGGTCGGGGCGGCGTGGCGTGATTCGTGCAGTGCCCCGGCGATTCTCCCACCCGGCGTTGGGGGGGGGGGGGGGGGGGGAATACCTCCCAATACTTTTCACTATACCAGGGTACACGCGACAATAAATCAAATCCAAATCCTCCTTCATCTCAGTGGGCCGCAGATTGAAATCAGGTTTGTTCACTAACTATGACCCCCATGAATAATATTAAATACATTTAATACATGCCAAATACTTCAGAATGAGTTATAAGAAATGCCTAATCATTTATATATTAATAGAACTATCATTAACTTCAAATGGTAAAAACAAAATACATATTTACACTTTGGACACAGAGGGACATAGAGGCACGTCTCTCACAGTCAATGTAGTCACAATCAGCACACACCTCACTTCACTTGCCGTTGTTTTACATGCCTATCACTTCAGTCAGACCGGTAGGAAAAAAACTACACAGAGGGAAATAGGCAGTATGTGGCAACCCTGCGCATGGGCAACGGTCAACAAAATGTCTCCTGGGCCGCATTCACAACCCAGATGGGCTGCATGTGGCTCCCGGCCGCATGTTGCCCACCACTGGTCTAGCGGAAGGGGATTAGTTGGAGAGTTCTACCAAACAGGCAATGATGGACTGAATGTCCTCCTTCTGTACTGCTCCATTCTGTGATTCTATGACATGCCTCTGACATTCCTGTCCCTGCAGCTTTAGGAGAAATATTAACCCACCGATTAACAATGAATCAACTCCTCTATTAAGAAAGCAGAGGGTGCAACTTCTGAGCAAGTGCAAGACGCCTTCTACCTCTACTTCCACAATACGGGTTTGCAGCATTATAAATTAATGCATGGACTGAGCAATAATTTCCATTAGATGGCAGTGTGCTACTCTGACTATAGAAAGGGCCAATATATCCCTGTGCAAGAGAGGTTTCAAAAGGGAAAAGGCATTTGCTACTGTAGGACATCCCAAAGCATTTACCAGCCAATGTTATGTGGTCACAGTGGTGATGTAGGAAACGAGCTGGCCAACTATAGCACACAGCACATTCCCGCAGGACAGCAAAGTGGTAGAAATTTGAAAATTCCACCCCATCCTGTTGTTGTAAAAACATCAGCAAAAATCCTATTGGATGCTGGAATTTTAAAAATAAACAGAAAATGCTGGAAACTCTCCGTGGTCAAGGCAGCCTCTGAATAAAAGCATGAAAACAAAGGTGCAATTTAACGGGGGAAAGAAGAGTCCCATTTTGTGCGCATTTAGCAGGGAGTTTCTCAGCACCTACAGTACCGAGAACCACCCTGGCAGTGCCCCAGCCAGCCCGGCAGTGCCACGAAAGTTGGTGCTGTCAGAGTACCTGAGTGGAAGTGTTAATCTGGCTGTGCCAAGGTGCCAGGCTGGCAGTTCCAAGGGGTGGGATTCTCTGATCCTGAGGCTAAGTGTTGACGCCGTCGGAAACGCCGTCGTCTTTTTCGATGGCATCAACATGGCCTCAGGAGCAGCAATTCTGATCCCTACAGGGGGCCAGCATAGCACTGGAGTGACCCACGCCATTCCAGCTGCTGATCCCCAGTGTCAGATGGGCACCGCGGGTCTGAGCATGCGTAGTGGGGCGGCGCCAATGCGCACATGCACAGTGGCTCCCTTCTCCGCGCCGGCCCCGACGCAACATGGCGTAGGGCTACAGGGGCCGGCGCAGAACAAAATAAGCCCCCAGCCCGCCTATCGGTAGGCCCCAATCATGGGCCAGGCCACAACGGCCCCCTCCCCCAGGGTCGGACACCCCCTACCCCCCCACCAGGGCGCCCCCAGCTGCATCCACACTGAGGTTCCGGCGGGTAAGAGCAGGTATAGACGGCGAGATCTCGATAGATCGCACGAGGAGTCCCGAGTGTCGTAAACCCTGCGAGACGTCTCTCGCGAGACTTAACGGCCTCGTCGCATCCTGAGTCGGGCTGGACGGGGCTGTTTGATCGGGCCCAAAGTGCAGGTTCTAATAAAGGTGAAATGTTAATGCGCTTTCTCTCTCTCCAGATATCGCCTGACCAGCTGAATATTTCCAGCATTTTCTGATCCCATGGAAATATATTTGGTAAAGGCCTGTCCTGTTACTGGGGCAACTCCACTGTCTCCTAGCGTGCTAATGATTGGTCCTTCATTTCATTGCTTTGGTGTCATTTCCTTGGAGGGGGGGGGTTGCGGGCATGGGGCTGGAAAATAGTGAGGGAACATTTTATTTTGGCCAAGCTAGTGAAAGTATCTGAGCTGCAGGGAATTGTAAAATCCTTACAGAGTGTGGATTTCCGACTGAGCAGCTTGTTTGACCAGCTGGGTAGCAGCCCAGGCTGTCACTTTGCTGATGTTACCACGTGTTCTGAAGGAGCAGGCATCATCAAATCTCCAGACCCACAAACAGGTCCCGGAACAATTGCATGAATGGCTCCCACGTTCTGTGGAAGCCGTCGTCTGACCCTCGGATGGCGAATTTGATTTTCTCCATTTGGAGAGATTCCGAGAGGTCGGACAGCCAGTCTGCAGTTCTGGGTGGTGCTGCTGACCGCCAGCCAAACAGGATTCTACGGCGGGCGATCAGGGAGGCAAAGGCAAGGGCGTCCGCCCTCCTCCCCAGGAATAGATCTGGCTGGTCTGAAACCCCGAAGACCGCCACTATCGGGCATGGCTCCACCCTCACCCCCACATTGGGGAATGTAAAATATGTATGCCGGTAAAAGGGGGTGGCACACAGTTGTTATTATAAAGATGCTTGCCTGTAAATATACATGTTAATTTTTGCGTGTTTTTTTTCTAATAATTTGTAATTTGTTGGAAGAATAGTCGGGTGGCCAAGAATCAGGGGAAAATGGACGGGAATCGGGGGAAGGTAGCCGGGGGGGGGGGGGGGGGGGGGGGGGGGGTAGCTACGGGTTCGTTATGGGGGTTTTGTTCTCATGGTTTTATGCTTATTTCTTTTTCTTGTTAATTTATTGTTTTTGTATTGGAGGGGAGGGGTTACTGTTTTTCTCTGTTGTGATAAAATTTGTTGTTGAAAACTTGAAGAAAAATTATTCCAAAAAAAAGGAAGGGCAAAGCCGCAAGCGACAGTCTGATGGCAAGCTAAGGCCCAAAACCAAATTGTAAATAAATGCCTATAAACATGATATAAAATATGAAAACTCAATAAAAAACATTTCCAAAAAAAAACTTTTGGAATTCAAATCCCCAGACCCAGAAACTGCTGAATCAGCACAAATGTTGCTGAATCTCGGGGAGCTAGCATTACTGGAGATCCTCAAGATTTAGACAATACTTAAAGTAGCACGAATCCAAACATGGTCTAATTCTGGGGTTAGAGCAGTTTATTCTAAACACAGTTTTGATAGGTGATAGTTTAGAATGGTTGAGGTAGTCTCAGAGGCCTGCTAAACATCTCTTTCAATTATCCGGGTGCGTGTGCCCCTGGTTTTGAAATTGCGATGCCAATATTTACCTGGTGCCCGTGGCTATGAGAAGGGGGCTCGTACATGGGCAGTGCCTGTTTCTTTCACTGGGAGACTAGAGAACAGGACATAGATTTTTCAACTGGGTCACAACAAATGCAGGTTCTCAAATCAGAAGCCAGAAGAGACAGCCAGAGAACTTGCGCACGACCAGTCGGGCCGGAGTGAGATTTCAGCCTGGGTGAGGTTATTGAGATTTTGGAGTGGGTAACTATTGGTAAGTGTCTCTTTAATAATTCAGTGGTCTGGTTTAAAGGGAAATAAGCAATTGACCCAGTTCAATAAGAGGCAGTTATCTGTCAATCAATTGAAGCCTGATTAGGGCCTCAATAGGGGTGATTACTTACGATTTTAAACTGGTGTGTGAGTCATTCCAAGCTCACCTCAGCAGTAGGTTAAGCAAGTGCACGACCAGAGGGTTTGCCCATGACCAGTCAGAGCTGCGGATGGATTCACTTTGAAGCATCCACGATGCTGAGGAAGTCGTGGATAGCACTTGCACGTGGATAGTGAGTTGGTCACATTGCTGAGGGAGATTGGAAATGGGTGACCACCAGATAGAGGAAGAGCAGGAAGGCAGTGCAGGGGTCCCGTGTGGCCATCTCCCTCCAAAACGGATATACCGTTTTGGATACTGTTGGAGAAGATGGCTCACCAGGGGAAGGTGGCAGCAGCCAAGTGCATGACATTGTGGCTGGCTCTGCTGTGCAGGATGACAGGCAAAAGGGTGGCAGAGTCTGCTCCTGCGTGAGGTGGGACCAGTTCAAACCGGACAGTCTGCATCTGGGCAGGACTGCAACCAATGTCCTAGTGGGGGTGTGTTGTAGTATGACTAGGGAGATTACGGTACCTTAGAACCATCCCGCCATTGGTGCAGAAGACTCGCTGCCCATTGGCCCAGGCAAGTCATGTGCCTCTCTGCCAATTGGCTGAGGCTAGTCATGTGACTACCCACCGATTGGCTGAGAGCTTGGTAGCTCCGCCTACGAGGCGGGGTATAAGAACCCGTACCGGCTGGCAGTCGGCCTTTCTCTGTACGTCTACTGCCGGGCACACATCTAGTGTATTAAAGCCTGTTGTTTGGAACTACTTCTCGACTCGAGTCCCATTGATGGTGCATCAGGGTGTTTGCTGGTGGTGTTGGGGAGGGTTAAAACTAATGTGGCAGGGGGGTGGGAACTGATGCAGGAAGTCGGAGGGAAGTAAGGTGGGGACAGAAACAGAAGGTAGTAAGGGGAAAAGTGAAAGGCCAAGAAACCAAAGTCAAAAATCAAATATGGCCACAGTATAGAGTACAAAGATTGTGGAAAACTCAGTGAATGGGTCCAGTGAGTGAGCCTAAGAGAAATAAAACACAGGGAGGGTAGTGGCACGGTAGCACAATGGTTAGCACTGTTGCTTCATAGTGCCAGGGACCTGGGTTCGATTCCCACCTTAGGTCACTGTCTGTGCGGAGTCTGCACATTCTCCCGTGTTTGTGTAGGTTTCCTCTGGTTGTTCAGGACCCACGATTGGGTCTGATGCCACTCCCGCGATTCTCCGGGGACTGGAGGATTGCCGGCAATCGCGTGCGCTCGGTCAATGTGCCATTGGTCAGGGGCCATTGAAAGTGGCCCCCGCAGCGATTCTCCGCCGGCAGCTGGCCAAGTTCCCACCGGTGCGGTTCACTCATGGTTCCATCCGGCGGACACTCGGAGTGGTGGCTGCGGACTCAGTCTGCTGCCGCCCTGGTGGGGGCAATGGGATCAGTCACCTGGGGGGGGGGGTGCTGCCGCCCTGGTGGGGGCAATGGGATCAGTCACCTGGGGGGGGGGGGGGGGGGAGGAGGAGGTTCCTCCAGGATGGCCAAGCTGGCGATTGGGAGTCAGCAATCGGCGGGCGCACGCGATCTGGAGGGGGGGGGGGGCTATATTGTTGGGACCGGTCTGCTCTGTGGGTCCGCCATGTTGTGCGGGGCCGCCGCTGCACGCATGCGCGGATCCCCGGCTGGAAGTGCAGGGCACTATATCGGCAGCCAGAGCTGGGAGGTCTACTCTGGGGTCCTGCTATCCCCCTCAGGTAGGAGAGTGATTCGCGCCTGTTTACTCTCAGGCGTGAGGACATAGCCCCATTATCAGAGAATTCCGCCCAGGATCTATAGGCATTCAGAGAGGCAAAGACTGATTATGGACAGTCTGCATGGTTTTGCGAGTGGAAAATCAGGTCTCACAAATTTGATTGAGCTTTTTGAAGGGGTAACCAAGAAGGTAGATGAGTTCAGTGCAGTTGACGTTGTCTACATGGACTTTAGCAAGGCCTTTGACAAGGTACCGCATGGTAGGTTGTTGCATAATGTTAAATCACACGGGATCCGGGATGAGGTAGCCAATTGGATACAAAGTTGGCTTGACGACAGAAGCCAAAGAGTGGTTGTGGAGGGTTGTTTTTCAAACTGGAGGCCTGTGACTGTCAGTTTACCTCAGGGGTCAATGCTGAGTCCACTGTTCTTTGTTGTATATAAATGATTTGGATGAGAATTTAGAAAGCATGGTTAGTAAGTTTGCAGATGACACCAAGATTGGTGGCATAGTGGATAGTGAAGAAGGTTATTGCAACAGGATCTTGACCAATTGGGCCAGTGGGCCGATGAATGGCAAATGGAATTTAATTTAGATGAATGTAAGGAATTGCATTTTGATAGTTTGAATCGGGGCAGGACCTACTCAGTTAATGGTAGGGAGTTGGGGAGAGTTACAAAACAAAGAGACCTAGGAGCGCAGGTTCATAGTTCCTTGAAAGTGGAGTCACAGGTGGACAGGGTGGGGAAGAAGGCATCCGGCATGCTTTGTTTCATTGGTCAGAACATTGAATACAGGGGTTGGGACATCTTGTTGAACATAAGTTGTACAAGACATTAGTAAGACCACATTTGGAATATTGTGCACAGTTCTGGTTACCCTATTAAAGGAAGAGTGCAGAAAAGATTTACTGGGATTCTACCGGGACTTGATGGGTTGAGTTATATGGAGAGGCTGGATAGTGTGGGACTTTTTTCCCTGGAGCGTAGGAGGCTTAGGGGTGATCTTGAGGTCTATAAAATAATGAGGGGCATAGATGAGGTAGATAGTCAAGACATCTTTTCCCAAAGGTAGGGGAGTCTAAACCTAGAGGTTAGAGTTTAAGGTGAGTTGGGAGAGATACAAAAGGGTCCAGAGGGGCAATTTTTTCACACAGAGGGTGATGAGTGCCTGAAATGAGCTGCCAGAGGCAGTAGTAGAGGCGGATGCAATTTTGTCTTTTAAAAAGCATTTAGACAGTTATATGGGAAAGCTGGGTACAGAGGGTTATGGGCCAAATGCGGGCAATTGGGACTAGCTTCGTGGTTAAAAACTGGGCGGCATAGACAAGTTGGGCTGAAGGGCCTGTTTCCATGCTACAAACCTCTGTGACTCTATGACAGCCTCGCGGAGCGGTACTTACTCTGACTCGTGGTGTAGACATCAGATGCAGACAGTGGAGCTGTTTTGACTGTCTGGGAGGCAGTAGAGAATTCTGGGAGACAGGGCATGAAAGATCCCAGGACAAGGACAAAACAGACAACCACGACCTGTAATAACAAACATATTGCCTGGTAAAATGATATCCACAAACCTTGCCTGTTTCAAATAGAGGCAAACACTATACAACCCATCAGCATTGAGTGTATTTTATCAGGGACAGGCAGACATTATAATTACATCCTACCATCATTGAGTCTGTTTTACTGGGGATAGGTGAACACTGTAAACACTGGTACAGTCCATCAACATTGAGCATAGTTTATCATGTACAGGCAAACACCATAAACACTGGTGGTCCATCAGCTTTAAGATTATTTTATCACAGACAAGTGAACACTGTGACTATCGGTACAGTCTGCCAGAATTCAGTATTTATCAGGGACAAGTGAAACACTACGATTATTGACAGTCTGCCAGAAGTGAGTGCATTTATCAGGGACATGCAGAACCCTGCAATTATTGATACAGTCTGCCAGAACTGAGTGTATTTACCAGGGACAGGCAGACCCTGCAATTATTGATACAGTCTGCTAGAACTGAGTGCATTTACCAGGGACAGGCAGACCCTGCAATTATTGATACAGTCTGCCAGAACTGAGTGTATTTACCAGGGACAGGCAGACCCTGTAATTATTGATACAGTCTGCCAGAACTGAGTGTATTTACCAGGGACAGGCAGAACATTGATTATTAGTACAGTCTGCCAGAACAGAGTGCATTTATCAGGGACAGGCCAGACCCTGCAATTATTGATACAGTCTGCCAGAACTGAGTGTATTTACCAGGGACAGGCAGAACATTGATTATTAGTACAGTCTGCCCGAACTGAGTGCATTTATCAGGGACAGGCCAGACCCTGCAATTATTGATAGTCTGCCAGAACTGAGTGCATTTATAAGGGACAGGCAGACCCTGCAATTATTGATACAGTCTCCCAGAACTGAGTGTATTTACCAGGGACAGGCAGACCCTGTAATTATTGATACAGTCTGCCAGAACAGAGTGCATTTATCAGGGACAGGCAGACCCTGCAATTATTGATACAGTCTCCCAGAACTGAGTGTATTTACCAGGGACAGGCAGAACATTGATTATTAGTACAGTCTGCCAGAACTGAGTGCATTTATCAGGGACAGGCAGACCCTGCAATTATTGATACAGTCTGCCAGAACTGAGTGCATTTATCAGGGACAGGCAGAATATTGATTATTAGTACAGTCTGCCAGAACTGAGTGCATTTATCAGGGACAGGCAGACCCTGCAATTATTGATACAGTCTGCCAGAACTGAGTGCATTTATCAGGGACAGCCATACCCTGCAATTATTGATACAGTCTGCCAGAACTGAGTGCATTTATCAGGGACAGGCAGGCCCTGTGATTATCAGTACAGTCTGCCAGAATTGAGTCTATTTATCAGGGACAGGCAGACCCTGCAATTATTGATACAGTCTGCCAGAACTGAGTGCATTTATCAGGGACAGGCAGACCCTGCAATTATTGATACAGTCTGCCAGAACTGAGTGCATTTATCAGGGACAGGCAGACCCTGTGATTATCAGTACAGTCTGCCAGAATTGAGTCTATTTATCAGGGACAGGCAGAACACTGACTATTAGTATAATCTGCCTGATTGATTTGTGTTGCATTAGGGGCAGGTGAATACTGTGATTACTGATATAGTCTGTCCACAGGGGCTGGTTTAGCACACTGGGCTAAATCGCTGGCTTTGAAAGCAGACCAAGGCAGGCCAGCAGCACGGTTCAATTCCCGTACCAGCCTCCCCTAACAGGCGCCGGAATGTGGCGACTAGGGGCTTTTCACAGTAACTTCATTGAAGCCCATTCGTGACAATAAGCAATTTTCATTTCATTTTCATTTTCACATCTCCAGGTTTCCCTCTAAATCACACACCATCCCATCTGGGGCTTACACCTTCACTTCGATTGGTATACAATCCTGGAACACTTTCTGCTAACAGCATTGTGGGTACATCTACAGCACAAGGACAGGGATGGTTCACGAGGTTCACTGCCACCTTTTCAAGGCAATAGTGATGAGCAAGAAACCTGTCAGCTATGTCAACACCTCCTTAAAAAAAATAAAGTGCTTATTCTCTTTGTTGAGAAAGACAAAGATCTCATTGGTTTGCAGCTGTTGAATTTCCTCTTCATTTCTCGGGCAAGTTTCTAAGTGTCACTAGTTTCGTGATTGGTGAATTCTACCTCTGGGTTTCTAATTGGACCAAAAGTAAATTTACAGCCATTTTGGCCAAGTTCCTCCCATGCCCCGATTGTGCAGTATTTTGCTTCACCATCTCTCCACCACAACCAGCTACGACTCATGGTGATGTATTAGAACATAAGAACATAAGAACTAGGAGCAGGAGTAGGCCATCTGGCCCCTCGAGCCTGCTCCGCCATTCAATGAGATCATGGCTGATCTTTTGTGGACTCAGCTCCACTTTCCGGCCCGAACACCATAACCCTTAATCCCTTTATTCTTCAAAAAACTATCTATCTTTACCTTAAAAACATGTAATGAAGGAGCCTCAACTGCTTCACTGGGCAAGGAATTCCATAGATTCACAACCCTTTGGGTGAAGAAGTTCCTCCTAAACTCAGTCCTAAATCTACTTCCCCTTATTTTGAGGCTATGTCCCCTAGTTCTGCTGTCACCCGCCAGTGGAAACAACCTGCCCGCATTGGTGAGGGAAGGTTGAGGAGAACCTTGCAATTATTCTCTATCCACCCAACGGTTCTTGAGCTTCCTCTTTGACCCTGGCTCTTACCATCAGGCAGGTTCCTGTTTGAGTCGATGCCACGCGGCAGGATCGAGGGACCTTCCCGGCCACCAGTGCCTGCAGTTTCTGCAGCTGCTGCAACAGGGTCCTGAAAGAGCAAGAGGCGAGTTTCATTACCGGGGCACTTTAGCAGACTTAGTGTGGCTGTCAGGGGGCCCAGGCGCCCCAGTTTTTCTATGGTGCTGTTTGCTTCATACTCTCTCATTACCTGGGGTTTAATAAGAGTAACACAGCAAATTACACGGGGACTGGTTGTCAATCTTCATAGCCCGTGATCAAAATGAAACAGAGATTTTAAAAACCTTTTTTCCCCTTTTCCTTTGGTGTACATTAACAAGTGAAGAAGTAAAATGAGGAGAAAATCCCTTAAACTAAAAACCTTCAATGACAGATTAAATAATGGCACTGCATCAGTTCACAGGTTGGTTCTGCCTGGTTACGTGAGTATCATGGCTAATATTTCTAGATTTTCATTCCAGTGCAAGTGATTCCTCTTCTCAAGTAAAGAAGCTTCTTATTTCAGGATAGGGGTCGGATGTTTCGTAGGGCCCATGGTGCAGTTTTCACACTATCTACCTTACCCGCCTTAAAGGAACTCCTGCTCAGGCAGTTTTCCATCATGGACCAGTCTAAACATCCACTCTGTCTGCCATCGGCACACCCGTGGTTACAGTGTACACTACAGCAAATCACCAAGACCCCTTCACAACACCTCCAGGACCCCTGACCTCCACCAGCTCGAAACACAAGGACAACTGATACCATGGTTTCCTCCAAGTTACCCAGCATCCTGACCAGACTTGGTTCCTTCACTGTCACGGAGTCAGCACTCTCTATCTGATAGCCCTGTGGAGTATCCCACACCACACTAACAGCAGCAATTCATATCACACAAGTGCCAGGCAATGATCATCTCCAACAAGAGAGAATCAAACCATTGCCTTGACATTCAACGGCATTACTATCGCTGAATTCCCATTGTCAACATCCTGGGGGTTACCATAGACTAGAACCTGAACTGGACTAGCCATAATAATACTCTGGTTACAAGAACAGGGCAGAGGCTGGGAATACTGTGGTGTTATCTCACTTCCTGACTCCCCAAAGACTGTCCACCATCTACAAGGCACAAGTCAGTAGTGTGATGGAATACTCTCCACTTGCCCGGATGAATGCAGCTCCAACAACATTCGAAGTTCGACACCATCCAGGACCAAGCAGCCCATTTGATTGCCACCCCATCCACCACCTTCAATATTCACTTCCTCAACCGCTGACACACGCAGCCGTGTGTGCCATCTACAAGATGCACAGCAGCAACTCGCCAAAGCTCCCTCAAGAACACCTTCCTAATTCATGAGCTGTATCACATAGCAGGACAAGAACAGCAGATCCAAGAGTCACCCACCTGGGACTATACTGTTGTTCCTTCACTGTCGCTAGGTTAAAATCCTGGAACTCCCTCCCAAACAACACTGTGGATGTACCTACACCACATAGACTGCAGCGGTTCAAGAAGGCAGCTCACCACCACCTTCTCAAGGACAATTAGGGATGGGCAATAAATGATTTTTTTTTAAAAAGCACTCCTAACTTTTCAATTTCAGTGGAAATGGCTGTTCTGTGGATTGCACAATATCGCCAGCAGAGAGCGCCGTTGTCCACTTCATCAACACAACTGACTGTCTGAAGCAGTGTGAGGCTTGAATGACAGTGCAGGGTGTAACCATAAGCAGGCAGAGTTGGGATGTTTGGCGCCTGCCCAAGTCGCTGCACGCCACGATTCGCAAAAAAGGATGAGTTATGTTAATGAGGTGACAGAACTCAAGCGAGAAGTCATATTCTTGGAGAGAACCCCAGCTGGATACCACCACACATCCACCCCCCACCCACCCACCGACCATCCTGTGAACAATCAGCAAATTAGCGAATCAGTGAATTGGCTGCAGGTGGATGCTTGGAGCTTTCTTTCTGTTCTGAGAGGATGTTGAGAAGTTGTAGTTGTTTTGCCTGAAAATATCTCTAATAGAAAACTTTTATCCCAAGGCAAATGCAACAGAAATTGTCACACAGCAAAATCCCCCTAAACAGCAAGACTGGATAGTCTAATTTGAATTGCTGTCGGCTGAGGAAACCTTCTTGCCCCTCTTCCAGTAGTGATCCATATGGTTTCTCTTACATCCATCAGAATTGCTCGATGGGGCCTCAGTCCAACAATTGATTCAAAGGATAGCATCTCCAACAGAAGAACATTGGCATTCTCCCTGGTGCCTTGGTCAGTGTTTATCCCCCAAGGAACTTCGCAAAATCATGCTATCTGCTCAATATTTCATTGGTCTTTGCAGAATCTTGCTGTGTTGCATGAGACTGTGACAGGCACTATATAAATGTAGCTCTTTTTAAAGGCTTTTTTTTGTTCTCCGCTTAGGAAGGAGCATCCACATTCCCCAAAAGAACATGAGCATCTTTAGGAGTATACCTACAGGAGGGTGGGGTGAGTTGGTTTCGGCCCCGGTGAAGGTGAATAGAGGGCAGGATTCTCCCAGCCCTGGACCGTGTGGCCGGAGAATCCCTGTGAACGGGCCACGCCGCCAGCGTGGTTGGCACGGCGCCGGTCGCAGGCCGCTCTACGCAGCCGGCCCGCTGATTCTCCGGCCCGGATGGGCCGAGTGGCCGTCAGAAAAGAGCTGAGTCCCGCCGGCGCCGTTCTAACCTGCTCTGGGCAGGCGGGACCTCGGCGTGTAAGGGTTGGGTGGCGGCCTTTGGGGGGGGGAGGGGGTCCGAAACCGGGGGGGGCCTCCGATGTGGCCGGGCCCGCGATCGGGAGCCACCGATTGGCGGGTTGGCCTCTGTGGCTGGGGCCTCCTATCCTACGTGCCGGCCCCTGCAGCCCTGCGCAATGTTGCGTCAGGGCCGGTGCGATGAAGGAGGCCACTGCACATGCATGCGTTGCGCCGGCTCCACAGTGCATGTCCTGGTTGGCGCCAATGCAACTGTGCATGCGCGGATCCCGCAGTGCACAGTTCACGTGGGATCTACAGCTGGAGCAGCGTGAACCACTCCAGTGCTGTGTCGTGGGAGCGGCCCGTTCACGACATCGTAAAACGCGACGGTGTTTACAACGCCGTGGACACTCTGCCGCGGGATTGGAGACTCCCGCCCCCCAGTGTTTGAAATGTTTTACAAAAAAGTTGTACAGCTCGGAATCTCCGAGGTTGGGGTGTCCAAAGGTGGAAGAGGAGGACCAGGAGGGATTGGAGGAGCCGCAGGGGGCAGAGGAAGTCAGGAAGGCCACTGGGAATATGCAAATGGTGAAGGCACGAGGGCTGGATGGGTTCCCAGTGTTGTTTTATAGAACATGTGCGGACAGGTTGGCCCCGCTGCTGGTCGATGCGGTGGCTCAGGGGGTGCTCCCAGTAACGATGAGTCAGGCTCCATTTCACTCCATCTGAAGAAGGGTAGGGACCTGGTGCACTGTGGGTCATACTTCCGTCTAAATAGGGGAACGAGGCAGGGGTGCCCCCTGTCCCCTCTGCTTTTTGCGTTGGCGAATGAGCCTTTGGCCATCGCCTTGGAGGGGGATAATGAGGAGGAGCACAGTCTGTCTCTATATCTCGATGATCTGCTGTCACGGATCTGGTCCTGACGATGGGGACATAATGGTGATGCTAAAGCGGTTCAGAGCTTTTTCCGCGGATAAACTGAATTGGGATAAAAGTGAACGTTTTCCGGTCACCCAGCCAGGGAGGGGAACTAATTTGGGGGTGTTGTCTACAGGCTGACAAACTTGCATTTCAGGTACTTAGCAATACAGGTGGCAAGGGATTGGGCGCAGCTCCAGAGGCTAAATTTTACCAGCTTGGTGAAGGCAGGGTGAAGGCAGACCGACAGAGATGGGAAAGTCTTCCACTGTCATTAGCTGGGTGAGTGCAATCGGTGAAGGTGAATATCTTGCCACGGTTCTTGATCCTGTTTCAATTTCTGCCAGTGTTTTCTACCAATGGCGTGCTTTGCAGAGGTGGAAAACATGACTTTGTCGTTTATGTGGCAGGGAAGGTGGTGAGAATCCAAAGAGCGGTCCTACTGAGAGCGGCCCTACTGAGAGTAGTCCTACTGAGAGTGGTCCTACTGAGAGCGGCCTACTGAGAGCGGTCCTACTGAGAGCGGCCCTACTGAGAGCGGTCCTACTGAGAGCGGCCCTACTGAGAGTGGTCCTACTGAGAGTGGTCCTACTGAGAGCGGTCCTACTGAGAGTAGTCCTACTGAGAGCTGTCCTCCTGAGAGTGGCCCTACTGAGAGTGGTCCTACTGAGAGTGGTCCTACTGAGAGTGGCCCTACTGAGAGTGGTCCTACTGAGAGTGGTCCTACTGAGAGTGGCCCTACTGAGAGTGGTCCTACTGAGATTGGTCCTCCTGAGAGTAGTCCTACTGAGAGTGGTCTACTGAGAGTGGTCCTCCTGAGAGTGGTCCTCCTGAGAGTGGTCCTACTGAGAGCGGTCCTACTGAGAGTGGCCCTACTGAGAGTGGCCCTACTGAGAGTGGTCCTACTGAGAGTGGTCCTACTGAGAGTGGCCCTACTGAGAGTGGTCCTACTGAGATTGGTCCTCCTGAGAGTAGTCCTACTGAGAGTGGTCTACTGAGAGTGGTCCTCCTGAGAGTGGTCCTCCTGAGAGTGGTCCTACTGAGAGCGGTCCTACTGAGAGTGGTCCTCCTGAGAGTGGTCCTACTGAGAGTAGTCCTACTGAGAGTGGTCCTACTGAGAGCGGCCTACTGAGAGTGGTCCTACTGAGAGTGGTCCTACTGAGAGTGGTCCTCCTGAGAGTGGCCCTACTGAGAGTGGCCCTCCTGAGAGCGGCCCTACTGAGAGTGGTCCTACTGAGAGCGGTCCTCCTGAGAGTGGTCCTGCTGAGAGCGGTCCTACTGAGAGCGGCCTACTGAGAGTGGTCCTACTGAGAGTGGTCCTGCTGAGAGCGGTCCTACTGAGAGCGGCTCTACTGAGAGTGGCCCTACTGAGAGTGGTCCTACTGAGAGTGGTCCTGCTGAGAGTGGTCCTACTGAGAGTGGCTCTACTGAGAGTGGCCCTACTGAGAGTGGTCCTACTGAGAGTGGTCCTGCTGAGACTAGTCCTACTGAGAGTGGTCCTACTGAGAGCGGCCTACTGAGAGTGGTCCTCCTGAGAGCGGCCTACTGAGAGTGGTCCTCCTGAGAGTGGTCCTACTGAGAGTGGTCCTCCTGAGAGCGGTCCTCCTGAGAGTGGTCCTCCTGAGAGTGGTCCTCCTGAGAGTGGTCCTCCTGAGAGTGGCCCTACTGAGAGTGGTCCTACTGAGAGTGGCCCTACTGAGAGCGGTCCTCCTGAGAGTGGCCCTACTGAGAGTGGTCCTACTGAGAGTGGTCCTACTGAGAGTGGTCCTCCTGAGAGTGGTCCTCCTGAGAGTGGTCCTACTGAGAGTGGTCCTACTGAGAGTGGTCCTCCTGAGAGTGGTCCTCCTGAGAGTGGTCCACTCAGAGTGGTCCTCCTGAGAGTGGTCCTCCTGAGAGCGGTCCTACTGAGAGTGGTCCCCCTGAGAGTGGTCCTACTGAGAGCGGTCCTCCTGAGAGTGGTCCTACTGAGAGCGGTCCTACTGAGAGCGGTCCTCCTGAGAGTGGCCCTACTGAGAGTGGTCCCCCTGAGAGTGGTCCTACTGAGAGCGGTCCTACTGAGAGCGGTCCTACTGAGAGCGGTCCTACTGAGAGCGGTCCTCCGGAGAGTGGCCCTACTGAGAGTGGTCCTACTGAGAGCGGTCCTCCGGAGAGTGGCCCTACTGAGAGTGGTCTACTGAGAGTGGTCCTCCTGAGAGTGGTCCTACTGAGAGCGGCCTACTGAGAGTGGCCCTACTGAGAGTGGTCCTACTGAGGGACCGGCAGTCAGGGGGGTTGGGGCTGCTGTACCTGCTGAACTACTAATGGGCGGTGAATGCAGAGAAGTTGTTGGACTGGTGGGGGGAGTCAGGAGTCAGTTTGGGGAAAGATGGAGGCCGTGTTCGGGGATGGGATGATAGGTGCTTGTGACGGCCCCGCCCCCATTCCCTCCAATGAGGTTTTTGGTGAATCCAGTGGTGGTGGCTACACTAAAAACATGGAGGCAATTAGGGCAGCACTTTAAAGAGGGGAGAGAGTCGAGGATGAAACCGATCAGGGACAACTATATGTTTGTGCTGGCTAGGGTGGATGCGAGGTTTACGGGATGGGAGGATAAGGGGGTGGCAGTAATGGGGGATTTGATCCTGGGGGGGCGGTTTGCGAGTCTGGGGAGTCAATGGCGAATTACTGGCTTGCACAGTCGGAGGCGTTCAGATACTTGCAAGTTTGGAATTTTGCGAGGAAGGATTATTCGAGTTTTCTTGTTACGCCGACCAAGTCTTTGGTGGAGAGGATACTGTCGCTGCCCGGATTGGAGGACAGTAAAACAGACATCTATGGGAGGCTGCTGGCGGAGGATGGGGCCTCGCTGGAGGTGATTATAGCAAAACGGGAGGAGGGGCTAGGGGGTGAAGTGGAGGAGGGGGAGGTATGAGGGTTTACAGAGGGTGAGCCCTCTTTACAGAGTTGTTGTGTGCAAGCCTTGGGCTCATAGAACTGAAGGTGGTGCATTGGGCACACTTAGCGAGGGCAAGGACAAGTCGGGTGTTTGAGGGGATAGAAGATAAGTGTGAGTGGTGTGTGATGGGCCCAGCGAATCACATACATATATTCTGGGCATGTCCTGAGCTAGCAAGCTTTTGGGGCTCTTTCTTCAGCACCATGTTGGTGATCTTAGGCAGCGAGCTGGCCCCCCCCCCCCCCCACCCCCCCCCCCCCCCCACCCCCCCCCCCCCCCCCCCCCCCCCCCCCGGAGGCCATATTTGGGGTGTCAGAGCTGCTGGAGCTGTCGGCGGGAGCAGGGGCAGATATTTTGAGCCTTCACCTCGCTGATTATTCGCAGGCGGATTCGGATGGAGATGGAGGTCAGCTTCTCCGCCCAGTGCTTCGGTGTGGCTGGGGGACCGCCTGGAATGTTTGTATTTGGAGAAGTTAAATACACGCTGAGGGGGAGGTTCTATATAAGATGGCAACAGTTTGTTATGTATTTTAAAGAGCTGGTCACTGTCAGCTGTTAGTGGGTGGAGAGGTGGGGGGTTTGGGGGGCTGTTCTTGCTTTTGTGTTAGGTTTTAGTATTTGTATATAAATTTTTAAATGTTCAATAAAAATATTTACCAAAAAAACCCTTTATGTATGCCAGTGTGATGAGAATTTGGCTGTGGATTTACAGGTTGACGCCCTTGACGCAGTCAGATTCTGCCCCAGCATGCTGGGATGGAATGCGTTGAGTTGACGATCTTTGTTTCAGAGAGGTTCACTGGGGTAAAGATGAAATGAGTGGTGTTCGCAGCAGAGTTTTGCATCCTGGGCTATGCCATCAGAGGCAGGATGAGTAGGAATAAAGGACACTTTACCACATAGAAACGGGAATTACCTGCGCCATATCAGACACAGGGATCTCCCTGCAATGAGGAAAACTTACATTGATTAAGGGCTATATGTGGTCCCAATTTATACCCCACTCGATAGGTCTTTGAGGGAGAGGGAGATTGATCATAGTGTATTCAGTGTAGCCATTCACACTGGCTGGGTTGGATTTACTTTGGGGTGAGGAATTGGGTATTGTAATCCTCCTATTGGACAGCAGTCCAGCTTTCACCCTGGCTGAGACAATAGGAGAGAAAGACATCAATACTATCGCTGGGGCAAATTGGCAGGACTGGCAAATGCTACAGTAAACCCATTAACGCCACAACAACTTGCATTTAAATAGCACCTTTAACATCCCGAGGCGTTGCATATTAGTGTAATCAGGAAAGAAGTGAGACTGAGAAGGCGATATTCACAAGTGCAACTTGGTTGAAGAGGTGGTGTTTAGGCAAGGTTATTAAAGAGGAGAGGAGAGGGTTCAGAGAGGCACAGGTTGGACACTTACCGATTCACATTCTCTAGAGTTTCCACTTTCTTCCAGAGCTCATTATTCTCTGAGGTGTAGGTCTCCACTCTGCCAAGAACAAAGTAACATGAGCAGGAAGGTCACAGGTACACTTAGCCCCCGGTCATTTTAACATAATTCATTCTACCTTGGGTGGAGTGGGGGAGTGGGAGGAGGAGGGGTGTGGAATGGATTTGGCACTCAAGGCCGGAGCCCGAGGAGTGGAATCAGCCCCTAGTATCCAACATCAGTGTTGAGCACTCACAGATCAGGTGCAGCATGACCTGCACACAGGGCAAAGCAAAGCTTCCAGGCAATCTGACAATGTGGCTTTATCCCAAACCCGAAGGCGAGCCACCTGCTCATTGAGTCTGTGTGGTGTTTTCATTTGTTTTGTAGTTTGATTTACTCGTAGTTGGCTGATATTACTACTGGTTTTGTGTTTTTGTGCAGCCTTCACATTGCTAAGATTCTAAATGCTACATTGAGATGTGGACATAGATTCATGGTGCTGTATTGTCTCACACAGAAACTGTGCCTTAATATTGTGTCAATTCCAGCAGAATACCGGGAGCCCCAGAATGTAAAGGTAGAAATCAACTACCCCACCACCCCCAATTCTGCATACCCTCCCCTGACAAATTCAACCCCTTGCATTCAGTGCTGGCTGAGTTCCACTGACACACATTTCGTGCCCTGGCTCTCTCTGAACACACAAGTCTTAGCTCGGCTCTCGCTGTGCCAGAGACTTTATCCCCCCCTCTACCCCCTCCTCCAATTCAGAGCAGGACACAGCCTGCGACCCGTCTGGCCAAGGAAAGAAACCAAAACAAATCATCAAGGGCAACATGAGGAGAAAAGATGGCCTGGCAGGCGGAGCATTGGGGGGATGTCCAATCATAATTCTGGCCAGATTGAAAAGCTGGTTTTAATGTTCATGAAAGGCTGCATTGAACATTTCCTCGCACACTAGGATGTAGTAGAATTGGCAGCAACAAGAGACTGCCATCAGTTTGATTGATATCTGGGTGTCCAAGATATGAAGTGTTAGCTTATTAACAAACCCAATTCTATAGCCAACTCCTCACTGTAGTGATATGCATCATTGTATATACACAAGGGGTTAATGTAAATACACTACAACTAAGTAACCACTAGAGGGAGCACCAGAGATGTCATGACATGCAGACACGCAACCAATGGGTCATTAGAACAGGGCACAACCAATGGGTAATCAGGACACCCAGAGGTGGCATTACCACAAGGGGGCACCACACGCCCCATATAAAAGGACAGGGCACACAGGCTCTGCCTCTTCCACAGACAGACACCTCGAGAGTAAGACAGGGTTGATCAGCAGCAGCATCACACCCTAGCACGTTGCTTAGAGCAAGCTGGTATAGTTGGACTGAGTTACTAGAGATAGATTAGCAGAGTGTCGAACTCATTTAAGAACTGTGTTAATAGTTCAATAAACACGTTGAACTCATTTCATAGTCTAGAGCATCCTTTCGTAAAGCCTACATCCAGTAGCAGTTTATGTTATACAAAGTAACATAACACAACACTCATCTCATACACTTCTGTCAAAATAATCGCATATTCCTAGTTTCACATTGCTGTAAACCTGGCTGAGAAGCACTGTAGAAATACTGGTAGGGAAGTTTGGAAGCCCCGTTTTTGCAGCAATCCAGTCACATTTAGACATGGATCAATTAGGTCTAAGTTCTTATTAGCTGGTGACTTGGCCACTTACTTTTTCTCTAGACTGTCCACATATTCCTTCTTCTTCCTCCGACTCTCCTGAGCTGAAATCTGAGCCAAAAGATTACACAAAGGCACAGTGTCAAGCCCAAAGTAACAGACAACTGGATAGAACCAGGGTAGGGAGTCACTGTCATACAATCATGGTGACCAATTCAGTTCAGTTCACCCACTTACTAACTTTCCTGAACGGAATAATGGATATCTGGGTGTCAGTTACAGGCTGCAATCTAATCGAGAGGTTCAGGCAGCACGGTGGTTAGCCCAGCTGTCTCATAGCGCCAGGGACCCGGGTTCAATTCTACCCTTGGGTGGCTGTCTGTGTCGAGTTGCACATTCTCTCCTTGTCTGCGTGGGGGATTAGGTAGATTGGACAGACTAAATTGCCCCTTAGCATCCAGAGGTGTGAAGGTTAAGTTATGGGGTGACGGGGTCAGGCGGATGCGTGAGCCTAGATAGTGTGCTCTTTCAGAGGGTCGGTGCAGACTCGATGGGCCGAATGGCCTCCTTCTGCACTGTCGTGATTTTATATATAGAATAATGGATATCCGAAAGTGAATTATAAGCTAGAGATTAATTGTGTGGATCAAACAGTTGATATAAATAGAAAAATAAGGATCTGGGAGAACTACAGGCTGGATTATAATTGAAGAGTTTTAATGATTCATGTTTAGGATAATGGATACCTGGGAATAAGTTACAGGCTGGGATTTAAACGTGTGGGTCAGACGGTTTATGTAACGGAATAATAGAGATTAGGGAGTGAGTTACAAGCTGGAATATAATTGAGGGTTCAGGCAGAACACATTTTTCCAAGGCAAATGTTATGCTTGGCACCAACTGCAAGAACAATCTGCGTTTGAGGTGAAATGTCAATTGTGTGGAAATCAGGAGATGATGTATAATTGAACAGCAGGAAGCAACAGGCCGTCTGTGTGTCACTGTATATATTCAGAACACATATTGTGCAGTAACACAAGTATTTAAAACAGAGATTACGTTAAATGTATATGATGTATCAATACAATGCAGGATGGAATGTGGCACTGCCCAGCTCAATCTAGAATAAAGTAAATTTCATAGAATCATAGAATTCACAGTGCAGAAGGAGGCCATTCAGCCCATCGAGTCCGTGCCGGCCCTTGGAATTAGGACCCCACTTAAACCCACACCCGTAACCCAGTAACCCCACTTAACCTTTTTGGACACTAAGGGCAATTTAACATGGCCAATCCACCTAACCTGCACATCTTTGAACTGTGAGGAAACCCACGCAGACACGGAGAGAACATGCAGACACCGCACAGACAGTGACCCAAGCTGGGAATCGAAACTGGGACCCTGGAGCTGTGAAGCAACTATGTTAACCACTGTGCTACCGTGCTTTAATTTAATCAAATTACACATGTGGTGTAATGCTAATTTAACATGCAAGACAGAAGCCCAAGTGTGGTGGAATGCCTATTTTAAACAACACTCAATGGTTTTGATCGAGAGCAAAGTTGGGTGTGAGGGAATACCTAGATTAGATCTGATCACATCAGCTTCCATTGGGTTTGATTGCAATTGTCCTCTCTATAGATACCCACGCACATCTCTAGATTGAATAGATATTGTACTGTGGTCATAATTTGCAATTCCTTTACAACACCTCAGCCTGATTCCAACCAGGAACCCCTTTCAGCTCCTGAGCTACAGTCATGGCTCAGTCCTTGGGTGAATTGTGGGCTGGCGCCCAGCAGAATTTAACTGAGCCCTCAAGCTTACTATTGGCCAGAAAATGGAAATGCAGCAGAACCCAAGAACCTGGTTGGTCACGATCTTTCTCCAAACTCACTTCAGGGCTTTTTCCTCAGCTTTTGTGAATGCATCGGGAGTTTTGTTTTCTTTCATGGGACGTGGGTATTGCTGGCTTGGCCAGCATTTGTTGTCCATCCTTAAAGTGCTCTTGAAGTGAGTGGCTTGCTAGGCCACTTTGGAGGGCAATTAAGAGTCCACCACATTGCTGTGGGAATGGAGTCACATGTAAGCCAGACCAGGTAAGGATGGCAGATTTCCTTCCCTAAAGGACATTAGTGAACCAGATATGTTTTTACAGCATTCGACAATGGTTTCATGATCACCATGACTGAGATTAGCTTTGAATGGCATTACTACACCGCCATCTCCTCTTTGTTCTATCCTTTACCTTGTTTTTGATTTTTCTCCGGACTCGCTTAAGAGCTTTTTCCTCGGCCTTTGTGAGTGGCAACTTGGTGGGGATTGGATAACCCTCAGCGATCAGAGTCCGCTTTTCCTCTTCAGTGAGTAGCAGAGGGCCTGATGTCCCTTGGAGCTTCTGGTAACAGCAAGAGAATAAACCCAAGTTAACCTGTCTGTTTTCACCTCCTCAATAAATCCCAATGTCTCCTGACAATAATGTTGTCATTAATTAAGGTCCAGCTCCTTTTCGGCTTCTTTGGGACTTTGTTGTTTATTTTGGCATCTCCAACTTGCTGGACCGTAAGCTTGATCTATTTTTAGCGGTTCTCTGGCTGGAGGTCTTGTGGCACAGTGATGGTGACACCCCTACCTTTGGACCAGAAGTCCAACACCAAGATTTGTTGGTCACAGAGGTAGTGTTTATAATGCAGTTCAACGGGTTGATAATCAGCTCGCGAATCCTTCCACCACTTCCCCCACAATTCCCCAAAGGGCAAATCAATGTGGGTGTCAAGATATGCGAGGGAACCAGGCAGAGCCTGATACAATACAAGGTCGTTCACGGCCGTTCACCGGGCACACGTGACGGTGGCCCGGATGAGCAAGTTTTTTGTGATAGAGGACAGGTGTGTGAGGTGTGGGGGAGAGGCAGCAAACCATGTCCAAATGTTCTGGGCATGTTCGAAGCTTAGGGGATTCTGGCAGGGGTTTGCAGAGGTCACATCCACGGTGCTAAAAACAAGAGCGGCACTGAGTCCAGAGGTGGCGATTTTCGGCGTGTCGGCCTTTGCCTCCTTGGTAGCCCAGAGACGGATATTGCTAGCGTGGAGGGACTTGAAGCACCCAAAATCAGAGATCTGGGTTAGCGACACGGCCGGGTTTCTCAGACTTGAGAAAATTAAGTCCGCCCTGAGAGGGTCAATGCTAGGGTTCGTCCGGAGGTGGCAGCCGTTTTCCAACTTCTTTGGAGAAAAGTAACTGTCAGCAGAGGCAATAGGAAAAAGGGGGGGGGGGGGGGGTGGAAGTTAGGCTATTTTCTGTTTAGGGTAGGTGGGATTTATTAGGAATGGAGATGGTTTATGCACTATGTTTATATTTTATTTGTACTGTTTACTGTTATTATTATAAAATTATAAATACCTTAATAAAATGTTTTACAAAAACAAAAAGTAATGCTGGGAAAAAAGAGCTCCCTTAAAGAATGTTTTGTCTTGTTGATTCTTGTTCAGTGACGCTGGGCAGCCTATGAGGCCCAATGATGGGGTGAGAGATCTCTCGATGAGGAAAACCCTGAATTCCAGCCCCGATCTGCGGAATGCTGATGTTCCTGTGGCCATTGGCCTCAGTGTCCGAGGTTAAGTAGAGTTCCTCCCTTGACCATTATTGTGATTGAGAAAGTGCATTCATGAGGTGTGAGCATCTGGGTGAGGATGGGATCGCCCCCTCACAATCAATCAGCCCACAGGTACTCAGGGTCAAGGTTCACTCACAAATAACGAATATTCCGCTGGGCTACAAAGGAGTGAGAGCGTGGCCTGATCCCCAGTAAAATGCTTAACTCCAGCTGGAGAAATAGAGGTAGTGTAAGGTAATAGATAGAAAGGGCTCTTTGAGAATTGTTAAAATAAACACACAAGTTGCGCAAGATAAATTAATTCAATCAATCAAACTGACATTCAAATGATTACTGAGTAAATATTTTAGAACCTCATACTTATCCTGACAATATAATCCCCATTCAACCTATTACCCCATCCCCACACATACAGAAATGAGTGAGCAACATAGTTTGAATTCAGTCATGATTCAAGTAAAACATTTCTTATTGAATAAGTTTCAGGTTGGTCCACCACCTTCTCGCTAATGAATAACATTGCCTGCTACTTCAAAGGCCTCTGCTGGCATGCCTATTATTTTTGTAATAAAGCTCCATTTCTCTCTCCTCCTTGACATCCATAAATAATTTCCCTGTGCTCCTACAATTCCTCTACCATGTTTTAATTGGCTGCTTCCTCCTCTCTTTCAGTCGTCAGGGAATAATTGAGATTTCCCCTTGAGCTCAGAGCTCAGCAGAAGATAAAGACTTGCATTTATGTAGCGCCTTTCTCCACCTCAGAAGGTCCCAAAGTGCCATGCAACAACCAAAAGATCCCCTAAGACGTATAGTCACTGTTGTAATATGGAAAATAATGGCAGACAATTTGTGCACAGCAAGCTCCCACAAACAGCAATTGTGATGATTACCAGATGATGTTTTTGGAATTAGTTGAGGCATCGATATTAGTCAGGACACAGGGAGAACTCCCATATCTTCCTTGATACGCTGCCATGGATGCCTTAGAGTCGTCTGAGAGGGGAGATGCAACAGTGAGGAACTCATCACGGCTAGCACGAGAGTTCCGGCCTAGATCTTGGCTCACGTTTCTACATTATAACCTAAACCCATAACCTTTTGTCTCCCAAGACAAGAGAGTGCGACCAGTGAGCCAAGGCACAAAGACCAGGGAGCAGGTGATGACTAGGGATTAATGGGAAATAATTTATTGGAAGGGACAAAGAACGACCATTTCAAAATAAATAAAAGGGGATCGATTAAGACATTTAAATAAATGGTAGTTTTTTGATGTAAATGTTTTGCCCTGCACAATGTGAACATTCAAAAGCACACCCTTAGAGTCTGTCAGTGCCAGTCATTTCTGCCAATGTTAATGATTATCTGTGTTATACATGAATGTTTTCATCAGTAGACATACGTGAGGAGCTGTGAGCAGAGGAGACGATGAAATCGCACTGGATGAGCGGGCCTGTGGTCGGGCTGGGCTGGAAGGAGGCAGGGATCGAGGGCTCTGGGAGCCATCACTGTCACTGCTGTGGCTGCTGGGGGGAGTAGGTGGCAGCTGCACATCTGAAAGAAAACAGGAAGCAATGGACAGGCTAGTAACAGTTCACGCCAATCAAAAGAATCATGTACAATCTCAGTATATACAGCAGCGTATTGAAAATCAAATCAAATCAATAGATGCAGAACAACCAGCGGAATTCTCCGGCAGGGTCCTCTGGCCCACTAGCGGCGCACCCACGCATGTGGGTTTCCCGAAGGCACGGGGTAGCCCCAATGGGAAACCCCATTGGCCGGCTAGGGAATGAAGAATCCGATTGGGAAGTTTATGTTACTGTTTACTCAGGAATCATGTGGCAATATGTATTTTTATATACACGTTGTGCTCTGGAATTATAGATAGTGATGGCAGAGGATCCAATGTTCTCCCATCGCATAGCTGGGCCGGGATTCTCCCCTATCCGGCGGGGCGGGGGGTCCCGGCGTGTCGGAGTGGCATGAACCATTCCGGCGTTGGGCTGCCCAAAAGGTGCGGAATTCTCCGCATCTTTAGGGGCCAAGCCCTCACATTGAGGGGCTAGGCCCGCGCCGGAGTGATTCCCACTCCGCCGGCTGGTGTGAACGGCCTTTGGTGTCACGCCAGCCGGGGCTGAAAGGGCTTTGCCGGCCGGCGCAAGTCCGCGCATGCGACGGTGTGTCAGCGGCTGCTGACGTCATACCAGCGCATGCGCAGGGGAGGGGGTCTCTTCCGCCTCTGCCATGGTAAAGGCCATAGTGGGGGCGGAAGAAAAAGAGTGCCCCCACGGCACAGGCCCGCCCACCGATCGGTGGGCCCTGATTGCGGGCCAGGCCACCGTGGGGGCACCCCCTGGGGTCAGATCGCCCCGCGCCCCCCCCCCCCCCCCAGGACCCCGGAGCCCGCCCGCACTGCCAATCCTGCCAGTCAGGTAGGTGGTTTAAACCACGCCAGCTGGAGAGGCCCGTCAGCGGCGGGACTTCGGCCCATCGCGGGCGGGAGAATCGCCGCGGGAGGCCCGCCGACCGGCGCGGCGCGATTCCCGCCCCCGTCGAATCTCAGGGGGGGGGCGGAGAATTCGGGACACAGCGGGGGCAAGATTAACGCCAGCCCCGGGGAATTCTCCAACCCCTCGGGGGGTTGGAGAATTCCGCCCCTGATCAGGAATCTCTCCCACTTTTACTAGCTGCCATTTGCACGTGATGGAAGGCTGATTCTCAACCTGAATAGCCATATTATAAACCCACCTCATCAAGGCCCGTGGTGGGACTCGAACCTGGAGTTTCTGGATCAGAAGCAGGGGCATTATGCCCACTGTGCCACCAGATTTCCCGTAACCGGGAGGACCCGCTGAGAAAAGGTGTCCGGGTCTCTGCCTGACTAGGATTGCGAAAACCGTCAAATGCTGGATGGTTGGAAATACTCAAGGTGTACTGTGGCACTGTACAACACAACACCCACACCCTGCAGCAGGCTAGGGCACAGCTTCACGCACACACTCCTCCACACCACAGCTACCTCCAGAGAGCCACCAGCGGAGATCTCCCAGTCACCCTGGAGTCCATAGGTACAGAAAGGACCAGGAAGAGGCAATCTCTTCCACATAACCTCAGAGGCCACGGGGAATACTATCAGTACAGGGTGTAGTGTGAGGAATTCACATAAGTTGGGAAAATACAAAAAGTGTTTTAAAGCTCCACTTTGCCAGGCTGCTTGTGGTGCAAACATTCTCTCCAACAAATTTGCTTTCATCCCACGAAACATGTTTCCTTTTACTTTTAAAATGTATAACTGCCTCACATTCCAAGGGGAGCTGGAAAGAACGGCGTTCTGTGAACAACATGACCAGAAAAAGCCAGATCCACAATCCCAATTACAGCTCTTCTTCACTCGCCGCTGAACTGAGTGAAGAGACACTGAGTTGTGAAAGGCCAGCTATGGATGTGTCTGTGTCCTACGGCCCAGGGTTCTACTTAGCACCATTCCTCTCCATGTCTTCAAAGGCTGAGCATCCATCTTTGAGCTGCACAGAAGCCTGAGGTCTTCTCTGACTACTTGATGTACCATCAATTGAACGCGAGACGAGTTGCTGAACAAAAGTATGGCTTTAATCTACTAGATGTTAGCCCTGCAGTCGATTACAGTACAAGGACGACCGCCGGGCGTACTGGGTATTTATACCCCGCCCTGGAGGCGGGGTTAACTCAGCCTCTCGACCAATCGGGGAGCCGTCACATGACTGGTCTCAACCAACCGACCAGGGCCAATGGTAAGCCGGTGTTCTGCACCAATGGCAGGCAGCTATGCTAATCATACCACCACACTACTTCCGACTGCAGCTGGTTTGCAGCTGGTGGGCACTGGGACATGAGTGGTTACAAACAATGGACAGACTGAGTCAAAGGGACAAGGCATAGTTATTGGCATTCAGTGTGAATTGTAAAACTCTCAGTTACTCATTAACCAGGAAATTGGACTTGGCAAATGAGAAGGGTCATTGGAGTAATCTATTTCAGTTAAATGGAGGTAGCTTTGTCCAATGAATGACACAGGTTTATCAACTTTAATGTCTGGCAGCCACAGTGGCAGCCAGTACACTGTTGAAGCTGTCATCTCAAGCTTGTTTGGTTATATTCCCCATTGCTGTTCGCTTTGGCCATAGAGGCACTGGTGAAGGTGCTGAGAGCTTCAAGGCACTGGAACAGGGTGGTCCGAGGTGGGGTAGAACACAGGGTCTCGCTATACGCCGACGACCTGCTCCTGTATATTTCCGACACTTTGGGGGAATGGGAGAGATTATGAGGATTTTCGGGGAATTTGGCCGGTTTTCGGGGTACAAATTGAATATGGGGAAAAGCGAGGTGTTTGCGATCCAGGCAAGGGGGCAGGAGAGGAGACTGGGAGAGCTGCTGTTCAGAGTGGTGGGAGGGAGCTTTCGTTATTTGGGAATCCAGGTGTCACGGGACTGGGGACTGTTACATAAACTAAATTTGACCTGGCTAGTGGAACAGATGAAGGAGGACTTTCGAAGGTGGGACATGCTCCCGCTGTCACTGGCAGGGGGAGTGCAGACAGTGAAAATGACGGTCCTTCCGAGGTTTCTGTTTGTTTTTCAGTGTCTCCCCATCTTTATACCAATGGCCTTTTTTAAATGGGTAAACAAGGTGATTTTGGGTTTTGTGTGGGCGGGTAAAACCCCGCGAGTGAAGAAAGTGTTGCTGGAGTGTGGCGAGGGGACGGTGGGTTGGTGCTGCCGAACTTTAGCAACTATTACTGGGTGGCAAATATAGCCATAATTAGGTAGTGGGTAGTGGGGGGGGGGGGGGGGGGGGGGGGGGGGGGGGGCGGGGGTGTCGGTGTGGGAACGAGTAGAGGCAGCATCATGAAAGGACACAAGTTTGGGGGCATCCCAATTACAACGGCACCTCTGCCGTTCTCGCCAGCCCAGTATTCCACAAGCCCGGTGGTAATGGCGGCCCTGAGAGTCTGGGGGCAGTGGAGGAAGCATATGAGAGTGGAGGGAGTGTTGGTCCGGGCTCCAGTTGACAATAACCATCGGTTTGTACTGGAAAGGCTGGATGGGGGGTTTTGGAGATGGCAGAGAGCAGGGATTTATAGATGGGAGCTTCCCCTGTTTGGAGGATTTAGAGGAGAAATTTGAACTGCCGGGAGGGAATGCATTCAGATATCTGCAAGTACGGGATTTTTTGCGAAGGCAGGTTTCGACATTTCTGCTCCTACCATCACGGTGGGTACAGGACAAGGTAGTTTCTAGAACATGGTGGGAGAGGGGAAGGTGTCGGATATTTATAAAGAACTCATTGGGTCGGAGGAAACGCAGACAGAGGACCTAAAACGCAAATGGGAAGACGAGCTGAGGGGAGATGGAGGCAGGTCTTTGGGCGGATGCGTTAAACAGAGTCAACAAGTCCTCATCATGTGCCAGGCTCAGTCTGATTCAGTTTAAGGTTGTTCACTGGGCACACATGACAGTGGACCAGATGAACAAGTTTTTTGAGATAGATATGTGCGGGAGGGCCAGCAAAGCATGTCCATATGTTTTGGGCATGTCCAAAGCTTTTAGAGGTTTTACAGATGTCATGTCAACAGTGTTAAAAACAAGAGTGGCGCCGAGTCCGGAGGTGGCGATTTTCGGAGTGTCAGAAGATCCGGGAGTCCGGGGGGTGAGAGAGGCTGACATCTCGGCCTTTGCCTCCTTGGTAGCCCGGAGACGGTTATTGTTAGCGGGGAGGGACTCAAAGCCCCCAAAATCAGAGATCTGGGTTAGTGACATGGCCGGCTTTCTCACAGTTGAGAAAATAAAGTTCGCCTTAAGGGGGACAATGCTAGGGTTCGTCCAGAGGTGGCAGCCGTTTGCCAACTTCTTTGGAGAAAACTAACTGTCAGCAGAGGGGTTGGGGGGGGGGGGGGGGAGTTAGATTATTGTTTAGAAGAGGTGGGACTTGTGAGGGAGGGAGGCGGTCTTTGCACTATGTTTGTATTGTTATTATTATACATTATAAATGCCTTAATAAAATTTTTTTTTTTTAAAGTGTGTTTGGTCATTGGATTATGTTTGGCTGGAATTCCATTCCTAGTCGCACCATTTTCCTAAGCCGAGGGATTCCTTTCTAGAAAGATAACAGCCAGAATCTTCCAGCCACAACCACCTCAAACCTCCCCCCCCCCCGCATGTTTCCCATGGCAGAGGCAGCTCGCCATTGGCAGCCAGTGGGATCTTACTGTCCCAGCGAAGCCTTATACAGTTTTGCATGGCTCACCTGAACCGCCGCCGGGGAACCAGTGACAGGGGGGATCGCAACTTTGGTGGCAGGGCTGGTTTATAACTGTGGGCTAGACAGCTGGTTTGTGATGCAGAACAAGGCCAGCAGCGTGGGTTCAATTCCTGTACCAGCTGAGAATTCTGAATTCTCCCTCCGTGTACCCGAACAGGCGCCGGCGCTTTTCACAGTAACTTCATTGCAGCATTAATGTAAGCCTACTTGTGACAATAAAGATTCTTTGGCCAGGTTGCTCCATAATCCCGGCTAAGAGTTGACGCTGGCATAAACATCGGAGTGTTTCACTCTGGCGTCAACGGGCCTCTTGGCCCAGCGATTCAGTGGCCCACAGGGGGCCAGCACGGCGCCTGAGTGCTCCACACAGCTCTGGCACCGATCCGCGGCCCTGCACTGCCGGCGTGGGTCCGCACATGTGCGCAGTGGCTGTTTCCGCACCGGGCAATGCGCTTGGTGGCCTTTCCCGCGCCGGCGCATGCGTGTGGTGGCTGTTTCCACCCCGGCACCACGCAAAATGGCGTAGCGACACAGCGGGCCCACGTGGAAGAAAGTAGGCCCCACCAGATCAGTAGTCCCCGATCGTGGGCCTGGTCGTCGTGGAGGCCACCTCCGGAGTTTGATCCCCCCCCCCCCCCCCCCCCCCAACCAGGACAGCCACCGTGGCCGCGGGTCCGAGTTCCCACCGGGTGATACCATATGTGAACCACGCCGGCGGAACTCGGCCGGTCGAGCGCAAAGAATCGCTGTGGGGGACCTTTTTCAACGGTCTCCACCCGGCGCCCCAGCGACCACGAGGGCGCGACTGGTGCCGTTTCTCCGGTCGGCAGAGAATCGCGTCCCGGCGTCGGAGCGGCATGGCAGGAATTTTCGCCGTCAACGCCGATTCGCCGACCTGGCGCGGGTTCAGTGAATCCCGGCCTTCACTTTACCTTTTTACCATAGGATCCCATTGGCCAGAATAAGAGCCCATCCCCACCGGATTGTTTCAAAATTAAGGATCAATCTCCAGGACATTACTGCGAGTAAGTCAGGAGGGAAAAGTCCTCGAGGGTTTATTTCATTTTCTTTGAACAGTTTTGTTCATTGATTATAAATGTCTTAGGGCTGAGGAAAAAGAGGATGCTTGAATAGGTGATGCAGTCGGAGGTGGGGCTTTGCGCAATACGACATCCATACATACGTCCATTAAGAATTGACAACCTTAATTACATGCAGTGGTCTTTTACCAGAGTTACACAGATGGGGAAATTGTCCCTGTACCCCAAATACAGAATTGTCCAGGTCCAGAGAGAGATCCAGCCCCCATACCCTGCTCTCTTCAAAATGGTGCCATCAAAATAGCAGCAATCAAACGTCTGACACAATTGGTTTCTGGAAACTGTGTCCTAAGTTGAAATGCCGTGAGTCAGAATCAATTTCCCCACAGGAACAAAGTTATAAATGGAAATTGGATCCGTCAGTGGGACAAGGTAGCACTGCTACCCGCAGCCTCCCCAAGGTGCGGCCAACTTGGTTTTGGCTAGGTCATTTCCTACCTGTCTGGGCACTGAGGAACTGATTGAGATCTTTGGGTTCCACTTTGACGTGAGGCACTGTGCTTCGTTCTGTCTGGGCCTGTGAGGAAACAGAAATATTGCAGTGTAAGAAAGTCCATGCGGGTTGATCAGCCAGACATCCTTGGAGCAGCTTCATTTCTGCTCTATTTTATATTCTCTGTCCATTTCCCTCTTCTATGTCCACCATGCACCAGAACACGCCATTATCCGAGGCACTGGCAGGCTGGCCAGCTTGCTCTTGTCACTTGGTGTTAGAATGATCAGGTACTAGTGTCAGAACTCCTACTCCAGGGAGAAGGCTGGTCTCCCACCAGAGTGGAGGTGAGTTTGGGATTTCACTGTATGACAAGATGGTGTGCAAACAGACACAGAATCGACCGCGACCCTCCTACGGCCAGCTGGGTCAATGTTTATTGTCAGATGCATCACATCAGACTATGGGGACAGGTATCATTATCTGGGCCCTGGTGAATCAGGACAATCCGTCTAGATAGGCGTAAAATTACAGCTACATTTCACAAATGATTGTCCAGTGGAACAGTTGGTATTCTTGCTGAGCTGATGGGAAAAACTGTGGGCCAAGGATATAGTGTAGCTATCTCAAAACAGACTGATGTTGCGACTGTATAATGTGTCTGTCCTGTCAGGAAGGCTGATGTTGTTACTGTACAATGTACCTGTCCTGACAGAGATACTGATGTTGTTACTGTACAATGTGCTTGTCCTGACAGTGAGGCTGATGTTGTTACTGTACAATGTGCTTGTCCTGACAGTGAGGCTGATGTTGTGACTGTACAATGTACCTGTCCTGACAGTGAGGCTGATGTTGTTACTGTACAATGTGCTTGTCCTGACAGTGAGGCTGATGTTGTTACTGTACAATGTGCTTGTCCTGACAGAGATACTGATGTTGTGACTGTACAATGTGCTTGTCCTGACAGAGATACTGATGTTGTTACTGTACAATGTGCCTGTCCTGACAGTGAGGCTGATGCTGTTACTGTACAATGTGCTTGTCCTGACAGTGAGGCTGATGTTGTTACTGTACAATGTGCCTGTCCTGACAGTGAGGCTGATGTTGTTACTGTACAATGTGCTTGTCCTGACAGTGAGGCTGATGTTGTTACTGTACAATGTGCTTGTCCTGACAGTGAGGCTGATGTTGTTACTGTACAATGTGCCTGTCCTGACAGTGAGGCTGATGTTGTTACTGTACAATGTACCTGTCCTGACAGTGAGGCTGATGTTGTTACTGTACAATGTGCTTGTCCTGACAGTGAGGCTGATGTTGTGACTGTACAATGTGCTTGTCCTGACAGTGAGGCTGATGTTGTTACTGTACAATGTACCTGTCCTGACAGAGATACTGATGTTGTGACTGTACAATGTGCCTGTCCTGACAGAGATACTGATGTTGTGACTGTACAATGTGCCTGTCCTGACAGAGATACTGATGTTGTGACTGTACAATGTGCCTGTCCTGACAGTGAGGCTGATGTTGTTACTGTACAATGTGCCTGTCCTGACAGTGAGGCTGATGCTGTTACTGTACAATGTGCCTGTCCTGACAGTGAGGCTGATGTTGTTACTGTACAATGTGCTTGTCCTGACAGAGATACTGATGTTGTGACTGTACAATGTGCCTGTCCTGACAGTGAGGCTGATGTTGTTACTGTACAATGTGCTTGTCCTGACAGAGATACTGATGTTGTGACTGTACAATGTGCCTGTCCTGACAGTGAGGCTGATGTTGTTACTGTACAATGTGCTTGTCCTGACAGAGATACTGATGTTGTGACTGTACAATGTGCCTGTCCTGACAGAGATACTGATGTTGTGACTGTACAATGTGCCTGTCCTGACAGTGAGGCTGATGTTGTTACTGTACAATGTGCTTGTCCTGACAGTGAGACTGATGTTGCGACTGTACAATGTGCTTGTCCTGACAGTGAGGCTGATGTTGTTACTGTACAATGTGCTTGTCCTGACAGAGATACTGATGTTGTTACTGTACAATGTGCTTGTCCTGACAGTGAGGCTGATGTTGTTACTGTACAATGTACCTGTCCTGACAGTGAGGCTGATGTTGTTACTGTACAATGTGCCTGTCCTGACAGTGAGGCTGATGTTGTTACTGTACAATGTGCTTGTCCTGACAGAGATACTGATGTTGTTACTGTACAATGTACCTGTCCTGACAGAGATACTGATGTTGTTACTGTACAATGTGCCTGTCCTGACAGTGAGGCTGATGTTGCGACTGTATAATGTACCTGTCCTGACAGAGATACTGATGTTTTTACTGTACAATGTGCCTGTCCTGACAGTGAGGCTGATGTTGTTACTGTACAATGTGCCTGTCCTGACAGAGATACTGATGTTGTTACTGTACAATGTGCCTGTCCTGACAGTGAGGCTGATGTTGTCACTGTACAATGTGCCTGTCCTGACAGAGATACTGATGCTGTTACTGTACAATGTGCTTGTCCTGACAGTGAGGCTGATGTTGTTACTGTACAATGTGCCTGTCCTGACAGTGAGGCTGATGTTGTTACTGTACAATGTGCTTGTCCTGACAGTGAGGCTGATGTTGTTACTGTACAATGTGCTTGTCCTGACAGTGAGGCTGATGTTGTTACTGTACAATGTGCCTGTCCTGACAGTGAGGCTGATGTTGTTACTGTACAATGTGCTTGTCCTGACAGTGAGGCTGATGTTGTTACTGTACAATGTGCTTGTCCTGACAGAGATACTGATGTTGTTACTGTACAATGTGCCTGTCCTGACAGTGAGGCTGATGTTGTTACTGTACAATGTGCCTGTCCTGACAGTGAGGCTGATGTTGTTACTGTACAATGTGCCTGTCCTGACAGTGAGGCTGATGTTGTTACTGTACAATGTGCTTGTCCTGACAGTGAGGCTGATGTTGTTACTGTACAATGTGCCTGTCCTGACAGTGAGGCTGATGTTGTTACTGTACAATGTGCCTGTCCTGACAGTGAGGCTGATGTTGTTACTGTACAATGTGCCTGTCCTGACAGTGAGGCTGATGTTGTTACTGTACTATGTGCCTGTCCTGACAGTGAGGCTGATGTTGTTACTGTACAATGTGCCTGTCCTGACAGTGAGGCTGATGTTGTTACTGTACAATGTACCTGTCCTGACAGTGAGGCTGATGTTGTTACTGTACAATGTGCTTGTCCTGACAGTGAGGCTGATGTTGTTACTGTACAATGTGCCTGTCCTGACAGTGAGGCTGATGTTGTGACTGTACAATGTGCTTGTCCTGACAGTGAGGCTGATGTTGTTACTGTACAATGTGCTTGGCCTGACAGTGAGGCTGATGTTGTTACTGTACAATGTGCTTGTCCTGACAGTGAGGCTGATGTTGTTACTGTACAATGTGCCTGTCCTGACAGTGAGGCTGATGTTGTTACTGTACAATGTGCCTGTCCTGACAGTGAGGCTGATGTTGTTACTGTACAATGTGCCTGTCCTGACAGTGAGGCTGATGTTGTTACTGTATAATGTGCTTGTCCTGACAGAGATACTGATGTTGTGACTGTACAATGTGCCTGTCCTGACAGAGATACTGATGTTGTTACTGTACAATGTGCCTGTCCTGACAGTGAGACTGATGTTGTGACTGTACAATGTGCTTGTCCTGACAGAGATACTGATGTTGTTACTGTACAATGTGCCTGTCCTGACAGTGAGGCTGATGTTGTGACTGTACAATGTGCTTGTCCTGACAGAGATACTGATGTTGTTACTGTACAATGTGCTTATCCTGACAGTGAGGCTGATGTTGTTACTGTACAATGTGCCTGTCCTGACAGTGAGGCTGATGTTGTGACTGTACAATGTGCTTGTCCTGACAGAGATACTGATGTTGTTACTGTACAATGTGCCTGTCCTGACAGTGAGGCTGATGTTGTGACTGTACAATGTGCCTGTCCTGACAGTGAGACTGATGTTGTTACTGTACAATGTGCCTGTCCTGACAGTGAGGCTGATGTTGTTACTGTACAATGTGCCTGTCCTGACAGAGATACTGATGTTGTTACTGTACAATGTACCTGTCCTGACAGAGATACTGATGTTGTTACTGTACTATGTGCTTGTCCTGACAGTGAGGCTGATGTTGTTACTGTACAATGTGCCTGTCCTGACAGTGAGGCTGATGTTGTTACTGTACAATGTGCTTGTCCTGACAGTGAGGCTGATGTTGTTACTGTACAATGTGCCTGTCCTGACAGTGAGGCTGATGTTGTTACTGTACAATGTGCCTGTCCTGACAGTGAGGCTGATGTTGTTACTGTACAATGTGCCTGTCCTGACAGTGAGGCTGATGTTGTTGCTGTACAATGTACCTGTCCTGACAGTGAGGCTGATGTTGTTACTGTACAATGTGCTTGTCCTGACAGTGAGGCTGATGTTGTTACTGTACAATGTGCCTGTCCTGACAGTGAGGCTGATGTTGTTACTGTACAATGTGCCTGTCCTGACAGAGATACTGATGTTGTTACTGTACAATGTGCCTGTCCTGACAGTGAGGCTGATGTTGTTACTGTACAATGTGCTTGTCCTGACAGTGAGGCTGATGTTGTTACTGTACAATGTGCTTGTCCTGACAGTGAGGCTGATGTTGTTACTGTACTATGTGCCTGTCCTGACAGTGAGGCTGATGTTGTTACTGTACAATGTGCCTGTCCTGACAGTGAGGCTGATGTTGTTACTGTACAATGTACCTGTCCTGACAGTGAGGCTGATGTTGTTACTGTACAATGTGCTTGTCCTGACAGTGAGGCTGATGTTGTTACTGTACAATGTGCCTGTCCTGACAGTGAGGCTGATGTTGTGACTGTACAATGTGCCTGTCCTGACAGTGAGGCTGATGTTGTTACTGTACTATGTGCCTGTCCTGACAGTGAGGCTGATGTTGTTACTGTACAATGTGCCTGTCCTGACAGAGATACTGATGTTGTTACTGTACAATGTGCTTGTCCTGACAGTGAGGCTGATGTTGTTACTGTACAATGTGCTTGTCCTGACAGTGAGGCTGATGTTGTTACTGTACAATGTGCTTGGCCTGACAGTGAGGCTGATGTTGTTACTGTACAATGTGCCTGTCCTGACAGTGAGGCTGATGTTGTTACTGTACAATGTGCCTGTCCTGACAGTGAGGCTGATGTTGTTACTGTATAATGTGCTTGTCCTGACAGAGATACTGATGTTGTGACTGTACAATGTGCCTGTCCTGACAGAGATACTGATGTTGTTACTGTACAATGTGCCTGTCCTGACAGTGAGACTGATGTTGTGACTGTACAATGTGCTTGTCCTGACAGAGATACTGATGTTGTTACTGTACAATGTGCTTGGCCTGACAGTGAGGCTGATGTTGTGACTGTACAATGTGCTTGTCCTGACAGTGAGGCTGATGTTGTTACTGTACAATGTGCCTGTCCTGACAGAGATACTGATGTTGTTACTGTACAATGTGCTTGTCCTGACAGTGAGGCTGATGTTGTGACTGTACAATGTGCTTGTCCTGACAGAGATACTGATGTTGTTACTGTACAATGTGCTTATCCTGACAGTGAGGCTGATGTTGTTACTGTACAATGTGCCTGTCCTGACAGTGAGGCTGATGTTGTGACTGTACAATGTGCTTGTCCTGACAGAGATACTGATGTTGTGACTGTACAATGTGCCTGTCCTGACAGTGAGGCTGATGTTGTGACTGTACAATGTGCTTGTCCTGACAGAGATACTGATGTTGTTACTGTACAATGTGCTTGTCCTGACAGTGAGGCTGATGTTGTGACTGTACAATGTGCTTGTCCTGACAGAGATACTGATGTTGTTACTGTACAATGTGCTTGTCCTGTCAGTGAGGCTGATGTTGTTACTGTACAATGTGCCTGTCCTGACAGTGGGGCTGATGTTGGTACTGTACAATGTGCTTGTCCTGACAGTGAGGCTGATGTTGTTACTGTACAATGTGCCTGTCCTGACAGTGAGGCTGATGTTGCGACTGTACTATGTGCTTGTCCTGACAGTGAGGCTGATGTTGTTACTGTACAATGTGCCTGTCCTGACAGTAAATCTGATGTTGTTACTGTACAATGTGCTTGTCCTGACAGTGAGGCTGATGTTGTTACTGTACAATGTGCTTGTCCTGACAGAGATACTGATGTTGTTACTGTACTATGTGCCTGTCCTGACAGTGAGGCTGATGTTGTTACTGTACAATGTGCTTGTCCTGACAGAGATACTGATGTTGTTACTGTACAATGTGCCTGTCCTGACAGTGAGGCTGATGTTGTTACTGTACAATGTGCCTGTCCTGACAGTGAGGCTGATGTTGTTACTGTACAATGTGCTTGTCCTGACAGTGAGGCTGATGTTGTTACTGTACAATGTGCTTGTCCTGACAGTGAGGCTGATGTTGTTACTGTACAATGTGCCTGTCCTGACAGAGATACTGATGTTGTTACTGTACTGTGTGCTTGTCCTGACAGTGAGGCTGATGTTGTTACTGTACAATGTGCTTGTCCTGACAGAGATACTGATGTTGTTACTGTACAATGTGCTTGTCCTGACAGTGAGGCTGATGTTGTTACTGTACAATGTGCCTGTCCTGACAGAGATACTGATGTTGTGACTGTACTATGTGCCAGTCCTGACAGTGAGGCTGATGTTGTTACTGTACAATGTGCTTGTCCTGACAGTGAGGCTGATGTTGTTACTGTACAATGTGCTTGTCCTGACAGAGATACTGATGTTGTTACTGTACAATGTGCTTGTCCTGACAGAGATACTGATGTTGTTACTGTACAATGTGCCTGTCCTGACAGTGAGGCTGATGTTGTTACTGTACAATGTGCTTGTCCTGACAGAGATACTGATGTTGTTACTGTACTATGTGCTTGTCCTGACAGTGAGGCTGATGTTGTTACTGTACAATGTGCTTGTCCTGACAGAGATACTGATGTTGTTACTGTACAATGTGCTTGTCCTGACAGAGATACTGATGTTGTTACTGTACAATGTACCTGTCCTGACAGTGAGGCTGATGTTGTTACTGTACAATGTGCTTGTCCTGACAGTGAGGCTGATGTTGTTACTGTACAATGTGCCTGTCCTGACAGTGAGGCTGATGTTGTTACTGTACTATGTGCTTGTCCTGACAGAGATACTGATGTTGTTACTGTACAATGTGCTTGTCCTGACAGTGAGGCTGATGTTGTTACTGTACAATGTGCTTATCCTGACAGTGAGGCTGATGTTGTTACTGTACTATGTGCCTGTCCTGACAGTGAGGCTGATGTTGTTACTGTACAATGTACCTGTCCTGTCAGTGAGGCTGATGTTGTTACTGTACAATGTGCCTGTCCTGACAGTGAGGCTGATGTTGTGACTGCACTATGTGCCTGTCCTGACAGAGATACTGATGTTGTTACTGTACTATGTGCTTGTCCTGACAGTGAGGCTGATGTTGTTACTGTACAATGTGCCTGTCCTGACAGTGAGGCTGATGTTGTGACTGCACTATGTGCCTGTCCTGACAGAGATACTGATGTTGTTACTGTACAATGTGCTTGTCCTGACAGTGAGGCTGATGTTGTTACTGTACAATGTGCTTATCCTGACAGTGAGGCTGATGTTGTTACTGTACTATGTGCCTGTCCTGACAGTGAGGCTGATGTTGTTACTGTACAATGTACCTGTCCTGTCAGTGAGGCTGATGTTGTTACTGTACAATGTGCCTGTCCTGACAGTGAGGCTGATGTTGTGACTGCACTATGTGCCTGTCCTGACAGAGATACTGATGTTGTTACTGTACTATGTGCTTGTCCTGACAGTGAGGCTGATGTTGTTACTGTACAATGTGCCTGTCCTGACAGTGAGGCTGATGTTGTGACTGCACTATGTGCCTGTCCTGACAGAGATACTGATGTTGTTACTGTACTATGTGCTTGTCCTGACAGAGATACTGATGTTGTTACTGTACAATGTGCTTGTCCTGACAGTGAGGCTGATGTTGTGACTGCACTATGTGCCTGTCCTGACAGAGATACTGATGTTGTTACTGTACTATGTGCTTGTCCTGACAGAGATACTGATGTTGTTACTGTACTATGTGCTTGTCCTGACAGTGAGGCTGATGTTGTTACTGTACAATGTGCCTGTCCTGACAGTGAGGCTGATGTTGTTACTGTACTATGTGCTTGTCCTGACAGAGATACTGATGTTGTTACTGTACAATGTGCTTGTCCTGACAGTGAGGCTGATGTTGTTACTGTACAATGTGCTTATCCTGACAGTGAGGCTGATGTTGTTACTGTACTATGTGCCTGTCCTGACAGTGAGGCTGATGTTGTTACTGTACAATGTACCTGTCCTGTCAGTGAGGCTGATGTTGTTACTGTACAATGTGCCTGTCCTGACAGTGAGGCTGATGTTGTGACTGCACTATGTGCCTGTCCTGACAGAGATACTGATGTTGTTACTGTACTATGTGCTTGTCCTGACAGTGAGGCTGATGTTGTTACTGTACAATGTGCCTGTCCTGACAGTGAGGCTGATGTTGTGACTGCACTATGTGCCTGTCCTGACAGAGATACTGATGTTGTTACTGTACTATGTGCCTGTCCTGACAGTGAGGCTGATGTTGTTACTGTACAATGTGCCTGTCCTGACAGTGAGGCTGATGTTGTGACTGTACAATGTGCTTGTCCTGACAGAGATACTGATGTTTTTACTGTACAATGTGCCTGTCCTGACAGAGATACTGATGTTGTTACTGTACAATGTGCCTGTCCTGACAGTGAGGCTGATGTTGTTACTGTACTATGTGCCTGTCCTGACAGAGATACTGATGTTGTGACTGTACAATGTGCTTGTCCTGACAGTGAGGCTGATGTTGTTACTGTACAATGTGCTTGTCCTGACAGTGAGGCTGATGTTGTTACTGTACAATGTGCTTGTCCTGACAGTGAGGCTGATGTTGTTACTGTACAATGTGCCTGTCCTGACAGTGAGGCTGATGTTGTTACTGTACTATGTGCTTGTCCTGACAGAGATACTGATGTTGTTACTGTACAATGTGCTTGTCCTGACAGTGAGGCTGATGTTGTTACTGTACTATGTGCTTGTCCTGACAGAGATACTGATGTTGTTACTGTACTATGTGCCTGTCCTGACAGTGAGGCTGATGTTGTTACTGTACAATGTGCTTGTCCTGACAGAGATACTGATGTTGTTACTGTACAATGTGCTTGTCCTGACAGTGAGGCTGATGTTGTTACTGTACAATGTGCCTGTCCTGACAGTGAGGCTGATGTTGTTACTGTACAATGTGCTTGTCCTGACAGTGAGGCTGATGTTGTTACTGTACAATGTGCTTGTCCTGACAGAGATACTGATGTTGTTACTGTACAATGTGCCTGTCCTGACAGTGAGGCTGATGTTGTTACTGTACAATGTGCCTGTCCTGACAGTGAGGCTGATGTTGTTACTGTACAATGTGCCTGTCCTGACAGTGAGGCTGATGTTGTTACTGTACAATGTGCCTGTCCTGACAGTGAGGCTGATGTTGTTACTGTACAATGTGCCTGTCCTGACAGTGAGGCTGATGTTGTGACTGTACTATGTGCCTGTCCTGACAGAGATACTGATGTTGTTACTGTACAATGTACCTGTCCTGACAGTGAGGCTGATGTTGTTACTGTACTATGTGCTTGTCCTGACAGTGAGGCTGATGTTGTTACTGTACAATGTGCTTGTCCTGACAGTGAGGCTGATGTTGTTACTGTACAATGTGCCTGTCCTGACAGTGAGGCTGATGTTGTTACTGTACAATGTGCCTGTCCTGACAGAGATACTGATGTTGTTACTGTACAATGTGCTTGTCCTGACAGAGATACTGATGTTGTTACTGTACAATGTGCTTGTCCTGACAGTGAGGCTGATGTTGTTACTGTACAATGTGCTTGTCCTGACAGTGAGGCTGATGTTGTTACTGTACAATGTACCTGTCCTGACAGTGAGGCTGATGTTGTTACTGTACAATGTGCCTGTCCTGACAGTGAGGCTGATGTTGTCACTGTACAATGTGCTTGTCCTGACAGAGATACTGATGTTGTTACTGTACAATGTGCTTGTCCTGACAGTGAGGCTGATGTTGTTACTGTACAATGTGCTTGTCCTGACAGTGAGGCTGATGTTGTTACTGTACAATGTACCTGTCCTGACAGTGGGGCTGATGTTGTTACTGTACAATGTGCTTGTCCTGACAGTGAGGCTGATGTTGTTACTGTACAATGTGCCTGTCCTGACAGTGAGACTGATGTTGTTACTGTACAATGTGCTTGTCCTGACAGTGAGGCTGATGTTGTTACTGTACTATGTGCCTGTCCTGACAGTGAGGCTGATGTTGTTACTGTACAATGTGCTTGTCCTGACAGTGGGGCTGATGTTGTTACTGTACAATGTGCCTGTCCTGACAGTGAGGCTGATGTTGCGACTGTATAATGTACCTGTCCTGACAGAGATACTGATGTTGTTACTGTACAATGTGCTTGTCCTGACAGTGGGGCTGATGTTGTTACTGTACAATGTGCCTGTCCTGACAGTGAGGCTGATGTTGTTACTGTACAATGTGCCTGTCCTGACAGTGGGGCTGATGTTGTTACTGTACAATGTGCTTGTCCTGACAGTGAGGCTGATGTTGTTACTGTACAATGTGCTTGTCCTGACAGTGAGGCTGATGTTGTCACTGTACAATGTGCTTGTCCTGACAGAGATACTGATGTTGTTACTGTACAATGTGCCTGTCCTGACAGTGAGGCTGATGTTGTGACTGCACTATGTGCCTGTCCTGACAGTGAGGCTGATGTTGTTACTGTATAATGTGCTTGTCCTGACAGTGAGGCTGATGTTGCGACTGTATAATGTACCTGTCCTGACAGAGATACTGATGTTGTTACTGTACAATGTGCCTGTCCTGACAGAAATACTGATGTTGTTACTGTACAATGTACCTGTCCTGACAGCGAGGCTGATGTTGTTACTGTACAATGTGTCTGTCCTGACAGTGAGGCTGATGTTGTTACTGTACTATGTGCCTGTCCTGACAGTGAGGCTGATGTTGTTACTGTACAATGTGCCTGTCCTGACAGTGAGGCTGATGTTGTTACTGTACAATGTGCCTGTCCTGACAGTGAGGCTGATGTTGTTACTGTACAATGTGCCTGTCCTGACAGTGAGGCTGATGTTGTGACTGCACTATGTGCCTGTCCTGACAGTTGGGCTGATGTTGCGACTGTATCATGTGCCTGTCCTGACAGTGAGGCTGATGTTGTCACTGTACAATGTGCCTGTCCTGACAGTGAGGCTGATGTTGTTACTGTACAATGTGCTTATCCTGACAGAGATACTGATGTTGTTACTGTACAATGTGCTTGTCCTGACAGTGAGGCTGATGTTGTTACTGTACAATGTACCTGTCCTGACAGTGGGGCTGATGTTGTTACTGTACAATGTGCTTGTCCTGACAGAGATACTGATGTTGTGACTGTACAATGTTCTTGTCCTGACAGTGAGGCTGATGTTGTGACTGTACAATGTGCTTGTCCTGACAGTGAGGCTGATGTTGTGACTGTACAATGTTCTTGTCCTGACAGTGAGGCTGATGTTGTGACTGTACAATGTGCTTGTCCTGACAGAGATACTGATGTTGTTACTGTACAATGTGCCTGTCCTGACAGTGAGGCTGGATGCTGCGACTGTATAATGGACCTGTCCTGTCAGTGAGACTGATGTTATGACTGTGTAACATGTCTGTTCTATCAGTAAGACTGATTTTACGACTGTATAATGTACCTGTCCTGTCAGTGAGATTGATGTTATGACTATATAATGTGCCTGCCCGGTCAGTGAGATTAATGATGTAGTAACACGACAGGAAGACAGATGAAACATGGACATTGTAAAGTAGTATTGAGAGGGAGAATCGTGGAACCAGGTCTACGTTGGATGCAATAATTAAACCTTTGTGCTTTACCCTTTCAATCTCTTCACGTACCGGTTCTTCTGTGGCATTTGATGGTGGAGCTATGTTCATGTGTTGTCCAGAGAGAGCTGACATCTGTGTTGATGAGGAGGTGTCACAAGGCTCTGACAATAAGTTTGGCTCCTGTTTGATAATGATATGGGTCAGGTCCGGTCCCAGCGACCAAAGTCCACCGTCAGCTTCTGCCCAGAGAAGGAGAAAGGAAATGAGGCGACTGGGAACAAACACTGGTGTTTCCATGACAGCAGAGCCACATATGCATGTTCAGATTTGGATTGCATTTTACCTTTACATTAGCAACAAGGTCTAAAGCATTGAAACCATAGTAACAAAAAGGCAAATGAGTCTGCTCAGTCAAGGACCACCAAGCAATGGAAAATGAAAATCACAAGCCTCACATAATAGACTTTCAAATATTCTCACCTTTACCAATTGCACTCGCGGGATTATAGGAAAGATTGACGGCCACACTGATTGTTTGGAGAGGACAGCAACATACTGACTGTCACCCTCCCACATTTACACACTCACCCAATGACACCCTCCCACATTTACACACTCACCCAATGACACCCTCCCACATTTACACACTCACCCAATGACACTCTCCCACATTTACATACTCACCCACTGTCACCCTCCCACATTTACATACTCACCCAATGACACCCTCCCAAATTTACACACTCACCCACTGTCACCCTCCCACATTTACATACTCACCCACTGTCACCCTCCCACATTTACATACTCACCCAATGACACCCTGCCAAATTTACACACTCACCCAATGACACCCTGCAACATTTGCTGGCATGACGGTACAGTGGTTAGCACTGCTGCCTCACATGCCAGGGACCCGGGTTTGATTCCGGCCTTGGGTGACTATATGGAGTTTGCATGTTCTCCCCGTGTCTGCATGGGTTTCCTCCTACAGTTCAAAAGTGTGTGGATTAGGTGGATTGGCCAGGCTAAATTGCCCCTTAATGCCCAAAGGTTAGATGGGGGTTACAGAGATAGGGCAGTGGATTGAGCCTAGGCAGGATGCTCTTTCAGAGGGTCGGTGAAAACTCGATGAACCGAATGGTCTCCTTCTGCACCGTATGGAGTCTAAGATTTGCACACTCACCAACTCTCACCCTGTCAGCTTTAGACACACTGTTATCCTGTAATGGGATGGAAGCCAAATTGGATGGACACGGATTTGGGAAGTGACAACACATCCAAGAACTTCGGAGAGGAAAAGGAGATTGGGGGTGGGACTGTAGCTTGGAAGGATGGTGGGGTCAAGAATGATCTGTTTGAGGAGAGAGGTATGTTCCTTGGAGAGGGAGAACTGTTAACAATATAGACTACCATGGGTGGCAGGAGCAGAATATTATTGGGAATAGGGTTGCAGGACCAGGAGGTGAGTTTCATGAACAACATGAGCTCAAAAGGAGCATATGGGGAGATAGGAGTGAAATTCGAGAAACCTTTGAATTCATGACTAAGGCACAGGGAACTTTGGTGGAAGCTTGGCCTAATGGGCTAGTAGAAAGGAGGGTTTCTACAGAGGCAGCCGATTGGATTGTCTTAGTGATCTTAGTGACAAAGAAGTCCAGAAACTCTTCAACATGTTGAAGGTGAGGGTGGGTTAAACAGAGGACAGGGATTTAAGGAGAGGAATAACCAGGGGGTTACCTTTACAATCCAGGCTGGAATAGTGAGCCATTCATCAGATGAGAATATGAGCTAATGGTGTTTACGATGGTCCAGCCAGATATGCTTGTGGATGACTAAACCAGCTGTCTGCTATATTGCCATTTACACTCACCTCAGCATTACACCCACTGTTTACAGTCACCTCTTGGACTGGATTTAGTCGACCTAACGCGGCTTTCACCCAACGGTTGGGAACCAGCAGGGAACACCAAGTCATTCCGTGCGAGAGACCCAGCGGAATCAAATGCCCTTCAGGCACTTAAGTGGCCACCAATGGGTCTTCCTTGTGATTGAGGAATTGGAAGTCTTGCCTGGTGGCAGCTGCTGGCAATGCACCCAACAGCAGTCTAGAGTGCCGTGGGACCGCAGGTCAAATGTGAGTGAAGACATGATTGGGATCAGAGGGTGGGGTTAACATGGGGACGAGGGGCCAGACAAGAATGGGGCAAGTAGGGGGGCTGGCTTTCAGGGACCCACCTCCAGCTTATTCAATCTTTCCTCATAGCTCAAACCCTCAGGCTTAGGCCGCATCCTGGTAAATCTCCTCTGCACCCTCTCCAGCGCCATCACATCCTTCGTATAATTTAGTCACCAGAACTGCATGCAGTGCTCCAGTTGTGACCTAACCAGCATTTTATACACTTCCAGCATGACCTCCCTGTTCTTGTATTCTATGCCTCGGCTAATAAAGGCAAGTATCTTATGCCTTCTTAACCACCTTATCTATCTGCCCCACCTTATCTACATGCCCTCTGTGGATATGCACTCCAAGATCCCTCTGATCTTCAGTAATTTCCAGGGTCCTACAATTCACAGTGTAATCCTTTGCCTTGTTAGCCCTGTCCAAGTGCATTACCTCAAACTTTTCCCGGTTGAATTCCATTTGGGTTCTACCCATCACCAGTCCGTTGATATCTTTCTACATTTTTTGGCTATCCTCCTCACTAGTTACCATCCTACCAATTTTCACGTCACCAAGGAACTACTTGATCATATCCCCTACATTTAAGTCCAAATTATTAATGTACACCACAAAGGGGCTTTTCACAGTCACTTAATTGCCGTGTAAATTTAAGCCTACTTGTGACAATAAAGATTATTAATTATTAAAATGCAAGGGCCCCAGCAGAGCCCTGCAGAACACAACTGGAAACAGACTTGCAGTCACAGAACATCCCTGTACCATCACCCTCTGCGCTTCCTGCCTCTCAGCCAATTTGGGATGCAGTTCTCACTTTGCCTTAGATCCCATGGGCCCGTACTTTCTCGACCAATCTGCCATGAGGGATCTTATCAAAAGCTTTGCTAAATTTCATGTAGACCACATCAAATGCATTACCATCATGAATACTCCTGGTTACCTCCTCAAACAATTTGATTAAATTTGTCAATCACAACCTTCCCTTAACAAATCCATACTGACTATCAATGATCAACTAGTGTCTATCCAAGTGCAGATATATTCTGTTCTTCAGAATTCTTTCTGGTAACTTCCCCACTATGGAGGTTAGATTGACTGGCCTATAATTTCCTGGTCTATCCCTACCTTCCTTTTTTCATGTGAAAATGGTCCTCTGGCACCTCTGTTAGGTCCTGTGGCCAGAGAGGGTTTGGAAATGACTGTCAGTGCACCTGATATCTCCTCCCCTGCCTCCCTTCAGCAGTCTGGCATATATCTCATCCGGACCAGCGGATTGATCCACTTAGATCATAAAATTTACAGTGCAGAAGGAGGCCATTCGGCCCTTTGAGTCTGCACCAGCCCTTGTAAAGAGCACCCTATCTAAACCCACATCTCCATCCCATCCCGTAACCCGGTAACCCCACCTATCCTTTTTTGACACTAACAGCAATTTAGCTTGGCTAATCCACCTAACCTGCACATCTTTGGACTGTGGGAGGATACCGGAGCACCCGGATGAAACCCATGCAGACATTGATTGATTGATTGATCAATTGATTTATTGCCACACGTATTGAAGTACAGTGAAAAGCATTGCGGCCAAGGGAACATATACAGTATGTACACACTAAACAAAAAGAATAATCAACAAATAGTGATTAGTTACAGTGCGGAACAAGGGCCAAACAAAGCAAATACATGAGCAAGAGCAGCATAGGGCGCAGTGAATAGTGTTCTTACAGGGAACACATCAGTCTGAGGGAGTCGTTGAGGAGTCTAGTAGCTGTGGGGAAGAAGCTGTTTCTATGTCTGGATGTGCGGGTCTTCAGACTTCTGTATCTTCTGCCTGATGGAAGGGTCTGGAAGAGGGCAAAGCCTGGGTGGGAGGGGTCTCTGATAATGCTGTCTGCCTTCCTGAGGCAGTGGGAGGTGTATACAGAATCAATGGGAGGGTGACAAGCTTGTGTGATGCGCTGGGCTGGGTTCACCACACTTTGCTTATTCTTGCGATCTTGGGCCAAGCAGTTGCCATACCAGGCTGTGTGCAGCTGGATAGGATGCTCTCTCTGGCACATCTGTCGAAGTTTGTGAGAGTCGATGCAGACATGCCGAATTTCTTTAGCTTCCGTAGGAAGTAGAGACGTTGTTGGGCTTTCTTGACTGTTGTATCAACGTGAGTGGACCAGGACAGACTGTTGGTGATGATGACCCCCAGGAACTTAAAGCTATCAACCATCTCCACTTCGGAGCCATTGATGTAGACGGAGGTGGGGTGTGTCGTGCTACGCTTCCTGAAGTCGATGATCAGTTCCTTGGTCTTTCTGACATTTGGAAAGAGGTTGTTTTCAGTACACCATGCAACCAAGTGATTTATCTCCCTTCTGAAGTCTGATTCATTGTTGTTTGAGATACGACCCACTACAGTTGTATTATTCGCAAACTTATAGATCAAATTAGAATTGAATCTTACACACAGTCGTGTGTGTATAGGGAGTACAGTAGAGGACTGAGCACACATCGTTGCGGGCCCCGGTGTTGAGGACTATTGTGGAGGAGGTGCTGTTGTCTATCCTGACAGATTGCGGTCTGTTGTTGAGGAAGTCAAGATTGCAGAGTTGGGTTAATAGTCTTGCTGGGATAATGCTGTTGAAGGCGGAGCTGTAGTCTGAACAGCAGTTTGACATAGGTGTCCTTGTTGTCGAGGTGTTCAAGTGTTGATTGTAGGGCCAGAGAAATAGCATCTGCTGTGGATCGGTTGCAGCGATAGGCAAACTGCAATGGATCGAGACCGTCTGGTAGGCAGGCATTGATCCATCTCATGACTAGCCGCTCAAAGCATTTCATGATAACAGACATCAGGGGCACCGGTTGGTAGTTGTTGAGACAGGCTCCCTTGTTCTTCTTTGGTATGGTATTATGGTGGTCTTCTTGAAGGAGGTAGGAACCTCAAAGCGGAGAAGTGAGGTGTTGAAGATATCTGCGAATACACGCGCCAGCTGGTCTGCGCAGCATCTGAGTGCTCGCCCAGGGACTCTGTCGGGTCCCGTTGCTTTCCCCGGGTTCACTTTCAGGAAGGCAGCTCCTACCTCTGAAGCTGTAATAGTGGGATAGGTGTGTCCAGGGCTGTTGGGGCGGTGGCACTGATGTATTGGCTGTCTGTTCAAAGTGGGGAGGGAAGCTCCAGCCCCAGAGATTCCACCTAGCCTTACCAGGGAGAAAGTGCAAACTCCGCAGAGACAGTGATCCAAGCTGGGATCGAACCTGGACCCCGGAGCTGTGAAGCAACAGTGCTAACCATTGTGCCACCGTGCTGCCAAAAATAACTTTTAAGGTTGCTAAACCTGTTAGTACCTCCTTGTGCTCTTTACTCTCTTTGTAATGTAAAAACCAATTAATATTTTCAAAAGTAAAGGAAACAGAAATGTACGAAGTGTTATGTGGATCCTGGAGCTCTCGGTATAACACCCTGGCAGAAATGTCTGTACTGACAATCCCTGGAGGCTGGTGAATGAACAGCAGTATCTGACTGGTTCAGATTGTTTTATGAGGATCTTTCAATGATAACGATGTGCCACCAAAAATACTTGTGTTGGAAAAACCTAACGACACACTTTTGAACATGTTTGAGCAGATAATAGACTTTGCCATTCAGGTCCCTGGAGTGAAAACCCCACTCCATATATCACATGGGCACATTTGATGGATCATATGAAGAGCCATGCTGCCTTCTGCTTCTAATAGTCACTTGGCACATCTAAAGAAAAGCTGTAAAGGCTTGTTTTTTCTTTAAACTTTGCTCTCTGGATCTAATTTAATGCCCTTGCTGTGTCTACACATACCCCCCTTCTGAGAACTTATGTTTTGCTACTACTGTACAGGCCTTGATCTCAGCACTGAGCCGGAGGAAACTTTTTAAATAAACCGTAAAAGGCTCCGTGCCCAATTTCAAAGGGAAGGTATGCTCAGCAGTGGCCTCAGGAACAGGACTTTACCCCATTTAATGCTGTCGTGCAGCATTTAAAGGGTGCCTTATCTTCATAGAAGTATCAAGTGGCCACAGAGACAGTGGGTGCAATCTACGCAAATGGGAACAGAATGCCATAACGAGTGCGGTTAGCCGGGTGTTTCCCAGCTCTCGGAGTGCTGAGAAACCACACACTACTGAACGGAACTCCGTTCCCATTTGGGTAGATTTGAGGCCTCAGCAGGGATGATGAGGCCGCATTCAGGACTGTTTTCTGCACTGACGACCTCCGCCCTCTGCAACACCTCAGTGCAGAAGGATATTGGGGTGCCATTTAAAAATGGCGTTTAGGTCTCTTGACCCCCCAACTCACCTATAAGGATCCCCTCAGGCTTCCCCCATGCACCCACACAAGGCAGCCTCATGCCTGATCCCCCATTGTTGCAAAATGCCAACCTGGCACCTTGGCAGTGTCCCTGCTACTCAGGCACCTTGGCAGTGCCAGGATGTCACTCAGATGAAACTGCCGGAGTGCCTGGGTGGCACCAGAAGTGCCAAGGTGCCACCCTGCCCAGAGAGCAAGCACCTGGGGACCTCCAATCCCCTGGGAGAGCCCCACGAGTGCCATTCTGTCTGATCCCTGTTTGTGGAGACCAGCATTAAATGGCGCTCGCCAAAGATCTCCAAGGTCTCCACCAATTGGAAATCAAAGAGACTTTTCATTGCCAAATAGGATGGTTCTCGAGTCTCAGTAAAACAGCCTCTTCTCCCTATCTTGCGTGCCTCCCAGTTTCAGGTAATATGCCAGAGCTATGGAGTCACATTTTGGAAGAATGCTTCAACAGCAGTCTACTCTCTACAGTCTGCTGTGTGTGACTTTATTGCAGTTATGAATAAATTTGAATGATTTGATCATTTGAATTAAACCATTTTGAATAAGGGGGAGCCAATGGGATGGAAAGAGCAGCACAGTGAAGGGATGAACCAGTAGTTCCTCTTTTCAAGCGTTAATGCCACGTATGAAAAAGCTCACCAAACCCGGGTTTAGAGGTGCATGTCTTGGGCGTGATGTCACTCTCGCACCCTGGCACAGTGAGGTGGCACACGGGTTCGGAGACTCTAGTTATCAGGTCGTGGCAGGGCCGAGGTGAGGTGTTGTCCCATAGGGAGAGGGGAAGAACTGGGATGTGTGGCCACAAGACCCATCTAGAGCCCAACCTTAGGACGAGATCTAAGATTGAATATTATATAGGACGAGATCTGGTTCCCACATCCAGCAATCTAGCAGTCCCTTGGAGTGATACTAGTTTCCTGAGAAGTACCCCATCTGACTTTGCTTTCACACTTCTATGAATTGGCAGGATTGATGTGTGGGAATTGTACAATTCAGCCAGATATAATATTCAATCTTAGAATCCTAGAATAGGGAGAATCTGCACTTTCCATTCCTTATCGTTGCCAAGTATAACATGGAAAGTGAAGGATTAGCAGTAGGAGAAGTTGATGCACTATAGGGGCACAGATGGTACACATAGAGACACACATGGTGTACCTAGAGAACACTATTGGAATAGGAAAATATTATAGAGACACACGTCGTATACCCAGAGGCATGCATGACACACTATAGGGCCACAAATGTCACTAATATAGAGGCGTACATGCGCACAATGGCGTTGTGCTTAAGACACATTTGACACACTACAGGGCCACACATGTCATCATGGGGTTATGTTATAAAGACATATATGACACACTATAGGGATAGACATAGCATGTTATGAGTTGTAGTGGAACAAATTCAACTCTGCAGTTAGGCATCCGAAAAGTCCATCGCCGCCTTTGTAGTCAGACTCTGCCAAATGGTCGAGCGTTGTAAGTTTGTTGAAGTACTCAATGATATGCAGTGCAACCATCTAGCACGCGGAATTAACAATCTAAGAACCCAGAAAAAGCTCTTAGCTTAAAATAGAATCACGTTAGACAAAGCTCTTGAGATAGCTCAGGTGACAGAGTGCGCCAAAAAACGCACATCTGAGCTCCAGAGTGTGCAAGAAGAGGAAATAAATCAAATGTGGGGCAGTACAGCTGTGAGGCACACAGCAAGATCAACAGGCTCACCACAGAACCAGACACAGTCTTCAGGACCGGATCGAAGTCTGAGAACATGGAAAAGAAAGAGTCATCAGCCCAAGACAGACGGAGTGCTCTTGTTGCGGGTGAGACCACTCTCAGGAGGTTTGCCATTGTCGCCAGTCTGTCTTTTTTCATTGCAATTGAAGAGGTACGATGCCACGCAAAGCGCAACGCGTCACACAGCAACAATCCACAACACCACTGAACTAAGAGGTCTGAGGAGGAGCATAATATGCACTGTCTGAATGTCATCAAAGTGCATAAGGCAGCCCCAATTGAAACAATCCTGCAAGTTAATGGAAGACACTTGAAGGTGGAGGTCGATAGCGGGGGAACAGTCATTTGATTAGATTCAAAAAGAGGTTCAGACCCAGAATGTGTGCAGCATGCCGAACAAGTTGTCAACCTATATAGGCGAAACCCTGAAAATTCTTGGGACCACCAGTACGACAGTAACTTATAAACAACAAGCGGCCATTAGGAGGGCATTGATCAAGCCTGATTGGGAAGGTACTGGCTCCAGTGAATTAAACTAAATTGGCTAGAAATCTGAAAAATTTCAAACATCGTTTTTCAAGACGTTTTGCGGAGATATGAGGGCGAAGATATGAGGATGCGTTCCACAATGAGTTAAGCCAAAACAAGGGTGAGAAGGCTAAAATTTACGTCGATCCAGACTCAACTCTGAATTGTTTTACGGCCAGACCAGTTCCCCACATTCTACATCAAAAGGTTCAATGCTGAGCTAAAATGATTAGGGGAACTGGGAATAATTAAATCAGTGCAATGTTCAGAGTGGGCAGCCCCCCCATAGACCCCGTGCTGAAGCTTGACTGACCAATAAGAATACGTAGGACTATAAACTGACAATCAACCAAACTGCCCAAGAGATAAGTACCCAATCCCCCGAGGATCTCTACACCAAGTTGACAGGGGGGAGTGGGGGTCTCACCTTCTCCAAGCTGGACCTCAACCTGCAGTTGGAGTTAGATAAGAGTCCCAAAGGATTGCCACGATCAACATATATAAGGGTCTATTTCAGTAAACTAGGTTACATTTTGACATTTCCTCGGCCTGCGCTATTATATTAATAATAATGTCATATTACCACAAGTAGGCATACATTAACACTGCCATGAAATTACTGTGAAAATCCCCTAGTTGCCACATTCTGGCAACTGTTCGGGTACACCGAGGGAGAATTCAGAATGCCCGATCTACTTAACAGTACGTCTTTCAGGACTTGTGGGGGGAAACCGGAGTACCCGGAGGAAACCCACAGGGAGAACGTGCAGATTTTCCAGGACACTGTGGAAAACCTCCTTCAGGGTATCCCAAAAGTGATGGTTTATCTCAACAATGTTTTAGTCACTAGGAGCGGCACAGTGGTTAGCATTGCTGCCTACAGCGCTGAGGACCTGGGTCACTACCGTGTGGAGTTTGCACATTCTCCACATGTCTGTGTGGATCTCACCCCCACAACCCAAAGATGTAGAGGGTAGGTGGATTGCTCACGCTAAATTGCCCCTTAATTGGAAAAAAAATAATTGGCCACTCTAAATTTAAAAAATAAATGTTTTAGTCACTGGAATCACACACAAAGAACACATATCAAGTTTAGAAAAGGTATTAAAGAGATTTAGAGCAGTGGGAGTCCGACTTAAACGTGAAAAACGCACCTTCCAGGGTACAGAGGTCACGTTCTTGGAGATCCGAGTGGATGCCCACTCGAAGAAAAAGTCAAAGCCATAGGAGAGTCCCAGCACCCAGGAATGTAGCCAAGTTGAAGTCGTTCCTAGGAATTGTGAACTATTGTAACATGTTCATTCCAAACCTGGCCACGACACCGGCGCCGCTACATCAGTTACTGCGGAAACACCTACGTTGGTAATGGGTGGAGAAGCAAGAGGAAGCTTTCCGCTTCGGAAAACATGCTCAGCAATTTTCAAACCTTTCAGTTAATTTCCACCCAGGGAAGCAAATTGTTTTCACATACAAGTCGTCGCCAAATGGGAGGGGGCGATTCTCCGAGCCCCATGCCGGGCCGGAGAATCGTCGCAACCGCCCCTCAATGCCCCCACGCTGGCGCGCAATTCTCCGAGGTGCGGAGAATCGGTGCCATTTTTGCCGGCGTGTTTGGCGGAGAATGGTGGAGCCGCCGATTCTCGGGCCCGAATGGGCCTAGCGGCCGTCCCGATGCGACAGAGTCCCGCCGGCGCCGTTCACCCCTGTTTGTTGCCGGCGGGAACTCAGTGGGAACGCTCGGGGGGGGCGGCCTGTGCGGGGTGGGGGGCTCCTTCACCAGGGGGGGGGCCTCCGAAGGGGTCTGACCTGCGATCGGGGCCCACCAATCGGCGGGCCGGCCTCTCCCCACCCCGGGCCTACTTTCCGCCGCGGCCGGCCCCTGAACACCGACCCCATGTTGGGTCGGGGCCAGCGCGCGTAAGAGGTTCCCCGCGCATGCGCAGGATGGCGCGGCCCAACTGCGCATGCGCAGGATTGAGCTGGCCCAAGTGCGCATGTGCGAGTTTGTGCGCGTAAGGGGGCTGGAGCGGCATGAACCGCTCCAGCGCCGTGCTGGCCCCCTATGGGGGCCAGAATAGGTCATGCCCGGGCCCTGTTCGCGCCATCGTGAAACGCGATGGCGTTCACAACGGCATGAACACTTGGCCTCAATATCGGAGAATCGCCCCCGCGATAGGGACAGTTTTATCCCATAACATGGAAGATAGATCAGAATGGCCAACTGCCTTTTCCTCAAGGACTGACTCAGAAGCTGAACAGAATTACACCCAAATTTGAAAGGAGGGACATGCCGTCGTCTATGGGGTTAAAAAATTCCAACAATATGTTTACAGATAACGGTTCGTAATAATAACTGACTATAAGCCGTTATTGGTCATTTTAAGAGAGGAAAAGCCGATACCCCTGATTGCATCTGCCAGCGTGCAATGTTGGGCCTTGCTGCTCGCAGCCTAAAATTGATCCCTCCAGCACAGGCCTGGCACCCAAATCTCTATGCAGACGCATTGAGTTGACTCTCTTTGCCAAAGAACTTGCCGCCACCACCAGTACCCAAGAAATCATCTTGGTGCTGAACTTCTTCGATATCTTGCCGGTGTCGTCCAGGCATATACAGAATTAGACCCAGAGAGATCCTGTATTATCCAAAGTGAAACAGATGATTCAAACAAGTTGGCACCACAAGAAGTCCAAACAATTGAGCCCTACTTAACCCACAGGGATGAACTAACCTGCAAGGGTGGAGTAATACTTTGCGGCTCTCGAATTGTTGTTCCACCCTCAGCGAGGGAGCCCCTCTTACAAGAATCACACAGCGCTCATCCAAGCCAAACAAAAGTGAAGATGCTGACTCCCAGCTATATCTGGTGGCCAGGAATAGATAAAGCTATTGAGGTAGTGGTGCGCCAAGGCATCCCCTACCAGAGTCAGCAATCATTACCCATGGATTAGCGTACACATTGACTATGCAGGCCCTTCCTTGGGGCTAATGTTCCTCATCTTGGTAGATGCTCATTCCAAATGGTTATCCATACAAGAGATGGGACCTAAAACCTCGGCAGCCACTATGGATGCCTTGCTCTGGGTATTAGCCATTCACAGCCTTCCAAATGCCATTGTGTCTGATAACAGTACCCCTTTTATTGGGGACAATTTCCAATACTTCATTCAGACAAATGGAAGTGGGCATATCAGAACAGTCCCAAATCGCCCTGCATGCGATGGTTGGCAGTCAAGGCCGTACAGACATTTCAAAATGCCACGAGGAGGCAATCAGACCGGTTGTTGTGCCAAAGGCTGGCCAACTTTCTGTTATCCTACAACACGAAACTCCATGCCATCACGAGGGTCAGGCCAGCTGAAATGCTTATGGTTTGCCACCTCAGAACTCGTTTGGACTTGATATTTCCAAATTTGGTGAGGATGGTGGAGAAATGTCAGGCCTCACAGAAAAATTAACATACTTCACAAAAGGATGGCAGATTATATCAGGTAGGTTACCCGGTTTTAGCTCGAAATTTCACTTTGGGCTCATTCTTGTTAGCCGGCCGAATTGTGTCCCAGTCTCGACCCATATCGTGTGTGGTAAATGTCAATGGCAGGTCTGTGCAGAAGCATGTCGGCCTTGTGATGAGTCAGGGAACGCTAACCCCTATTCCAGCACAGATGGGTTCAAATACTGTCATAGGCTTCTGTGGCTGTTTCAGGGCAGAGGGAACAGGGTATTTCAGTCAGCCCTACCAGCAGTCAAGGTGGGAGCTGGTGGGGCGAGCAGTCTCACAGAAGAGGCGGAGTCGCCTGAACTGTCATCTTCTGCAGACAACAGGAATGCCTCAGAGACAGTGCAGCTGGCTGGGGGACTAAGGAGGTCCGCATGGACCTGAATGTCCCCGGACAGGCTGACTCTGTGATGAACTCATAGTCTCCCTTACGTCTCTTGACCTTGACATTTGTATATAGCTTATTGTGTAAAATGTATGAAGGGACTTAAGCGGGGAGGGATGTAGTAACGCGGCCCCTTTAAGGGGTGAACCTCACGATTCATGTGACCAGCTCAGGACCAATCGTGCGGAAGCACGTGAACCAGGATCAATAGAGAGGAAACACGGGGGAGAGTTAAGACCGAGTCATCGTTGTTCTGTGCCTGCATAGAGTTGCCTTTTCCTACTGTTAATAAACCCTGTTTGTTGTTACTAGAAGTCTCCAGTGTATGAAATTAAATGAAAATCGCTTCCTGTCACAAGTAGGCTTCAAATGAAGTTACTGTGAAAAGCCCCTAGTTGCGACATTCTGGCACCTGTTCAGGGAGGCTGGTACGGGGATTGAATCCGCGCTGCTGGCCTTGGTCTGCTTTACAAGCCAGCTATTAAGTCCACTGTGTTAAACCGGCCCCTATTGTCTCGAGCCACCACAGTTTTCCTGTTGTATTCTAACCATCAAAACAGGCCTGGCTACAATTAAATAAAATAATTAACACCTTGCTACAAGAGAAACAAGGTTGGTGAGATTCTGGAATCTATGGCTCATATCCCTGAAAATTCCCAAGATGAGGATTGCATTCATCTGGGACTGACAATTTTGTTTGTTGACTGAATGATCCCATCTCTCTGTTTGACCATCTCTCTGTTTGACCATCTCTCTGTTTTTTACCATATATTTCCAGGTGCTGTAAACACATGGCTGTTGCTCATCAAATCACAAAGTCACCAGAGCAGCACCATCAAGACAGAAACTTCAAGTGGACCAAAGTACAACAGGCCCACGAATAGGCAAACTATAACAAAATATATACAGCGTGCTGGCACTGAACACAGAAGCACCTCATGGAACATTGCCAATAATGCCCACCCCCTTTCACAGTTCTGAGCTCAGTCGATCAAACACGAGCAATCACTTTCTAAATGGTAAAAGAATGATACAAGTGAAACACTTTGCTGGGTCACGCTCACTGTAATTAACCCAGTTACAGTCTGTTCGTACCATACTCAGTCTAATGGGAACATTATTAACTTTATTGGCTTTAATAATTTTTTATTATTGTCACAAGTGGGCTTACATTAACACTGCAATGAAGTTACTGTGAAAAGCCCCTAGTCGCCACATTCCGGTGCCTGTTCGGGTACACAGAGGGAGAGTTCAAAATGTCCAAATTACCTAACAGCACATCTTTCAGGACTTGTAGGAGGTAACCAGAGCACCCGGAGGAAACCCACACAGACACGGGGAGAATGTGCAACCTCTGTACAGACAGTGACCCAAGCCGGGAATCGAACCTGGGACATCCTCATGCTGTGGAGCAACAGTGTTAACCACTGTGTTACTGTGCCGCTTTATTTTGCATTCCTATTACAACAGCCCAAAGATGTGCAGGTTAGGTGGATTGGACATGCTAAATTATCCCTTAGTGTACAAAAGGTTAGGTGGGGTTACTGGGTTATGGGGATAGGGTGGAGGTGTGGGCTTGGATCTGGTGCTCTTTCCAAGCACTGATGCAGATTTGATGGGCCGAATGGTCTCCTCCTGCCTTATAAATTCTACGATTCTATGCACATTGCTGAAATGTCAATGGTTTGGGGATAAAGGCCTGGATTCTCCTCTGCTGGAGAATGAATAGGAGCTCGAGTGCTCTGTCCAATAAAGCATATCATTGTTAGTGCTCTCTCCGTCACAGACGAGTGTGTATAACTCACACTCATAACCTTAATTCTCTGTATTTGTTTTGAGCCCTGTGCAGGAATTAGAACGGAATTGTTCTCAGCACTTTACAGCCATTTGCAATGTACAGGTGAGAGTAACACAAAGCACAATGGGCGAGATTCTCCATTCCCCGAGGGCGATTTCGTAATGGCCGATTGGGCAGAGAATCCCTTTTGACGCTGAAATCGGGGGCGGCGCCTGTTTGACGCAGGTTTCGTATGCTCCGCCCCCTCCAAAACAGCGTCATCGCGGCATACACCGCATGTCATTGGGACGGTCCCAGCGCGTCACCTGAAAACCCTCCCCGATGCTCCACCCCCAATGGGCTGAGTTCTCAATGGTTCACTCATGGTCTCAGCTGTGCGGGAACCGGGCGTAGCGGATGCGGACTGTATCTAGCGCCGCCACAGTCGGGCGGGAGCCGTGATGCTGGCCCCGGGGGGGGGGGGCTTCCACGAGGGCTGGGAGACTGGTCAGGGGTGGCCAGGGGGACATTATCTGGCAGGTTAGGACCTTGCACGGACCCAGCCATTCTCCGGCCGTTTATTTCCTGGAGGCCGGGAGTTTTATGCAGTGTCACTGCTAGCCCCTTACCGGCCGCAGCATCGGTGAGGGGGCGGTGCCAATTTTTTCCACTTAAAACACCATTGATCCTCCGCACCTAGCCTCAAAATCGGAGAATCTGGCCCAATGCCTGTGTTTCTACAGTCCCACAGAGCACTTAGGGCAGTTAATCACATTAACACCTTGGATCTGATTAAGTCTAATTGCAGTTTAGTGCCATGTCCTGGTCCCACAATAGCACTCTGCACCCCATCAATTTCAAAACTCTGAAACCAGATTGTTGGATGGAAATAAAGTTTTTGTTACTCTATTACGGCTGGTAACCACTCAATGCCTGAGAACACGCACTAACAGATTCATAAACAGCTCCTTCCCCGCTGTTACCAGACTCCTAAATGAAGTGAAATGAAATGAAAATCGCTTATCGTCACAAGTAGGCTTCAAATGAAGTTACTGTGAAAAGCCCCTAGTCGCCACATTCCGGCGTCTGTTCGGGGCCCTCTTATGGACTGATCTGATCTCTTCACACATCTTCTCTACTAAGTAGCACTACACTCCTGTATGCTTCACCCGATGCCTGTGTCTATGTAATTACATTGTGTATTTTGTGTTTGCCCTATGCATTTTCTTGCATGTGTGGAATGATCTGTCTGAACTGTACACAGAACAATACATTTCACTGTACCTCGGTACACATGACAATAAACAAATCCAATCCAAGATATCAAGATTCAAACGAGTGTGCACTAATATTTCCGATCTGATATTCAATGTCAAATATTAGTGTAATAGATAGTAACTAGCTGGATAGCTATGACCACCAGAGTCTTATCAATCAGGATTTTGCTGGCTATTGTTTCAAAGGGAACGAGGAACCGGATTGGAAATTATTCCGAAAACCAAAATTTGGAGACAACAACATTAGGCAGAATATTGTTGAGGCATTGGGGGTCTTGCCTATTGACTGGACGGACCCACGCTACCTCTTCTCAGGAAGGTCCATTAAACCACACGCCAGCCAGACAGTGACAAGGCCAGCAGTCAGCCTTCCCCTGGAATCAAGACCCCAGGACAGGAAGTCTCGCCTGCCTAGGGTTGCCAGCCAATCAGAGGCTGGCACCTCTTGTGCTCAGCTGTGCCAGGAGAACAAGCACTGGAGTTTCAAATTCACATAGCGACCCAAGCCACAGGCAAATTAAGATACTGGCCAGTATAGAAATTTCCACAGAAGAATTTCCATTGTACATGTGATGAAGAAAGAGAAGTAAAGAACAACCACAGAGGCTCCATGATAGTTGGTTGAACACATACAGGTGAATGACTGTATCGGTGGGCAAATGATGGAGAATTATAGAACTTAGAACAGTACAGAACAGTACAGGCCCTTCGGCCCATGATGTTGTGCCGACCATTTATCCTAATCTAAGATCAACCTAACCTACACCCCTTCAATTTGCTGCTGTCCATGTGCCTGTCCAAGATGTGGATGATAATTATGAAGGTGAATGACGATCATCGGTGAAGGATAGTGACGATGAATTATGACACTTGATGGAGAATGATGAAGAATAATATTAATTACTGAGACTGCTTCTGATGAATGATGGCAATAACAATGATGGTAACCACGCGCTTTGGAATTCCATCCCTGCACCTCTTCGCCTCTCTACCTCATTTTCCTCCATTAAGACTCTCTTAAAACCTACGTCTTTAACCTCAGGGATATGGGGAGCAGATAGGAAAGCGAAGCTGAGGTAAAAGGTCAGCCACAATCATATTGAATGGCCGAACAGGCTTGAGGGGCTGAATGGTTTACTCACTCTTATTTCTTATGTCCTTATGAAATAAAAGATCTCATAGTCTTATTTCTTAAGTCCTTATGAAATAAAAGATCCCATAGTCCTATACGAAGAAGGGCAAGGGGAGGTCTTCTGTTTCTTGGATGACATCCATGGGAATCCATGGGAATTAAAATTGTGGCAATTGTCACGATGGATAGATGTTCCACAAGATCAGGTGACCTGAGCAGCAGTTTTGAGAAAACACTGCTGTGTACTAAAAGTGGACTTGTTTCATTTTTCTTTCGACTTGATCACACAACAAGATGGAGCAGGAGTAGGATTTGGCATACTTGCACTTCAGACATCAGAAGTGGCAGACTGGGTTGTAGTATTTGCCAAGGTAAACGCAATCTCAATGCATGTAAGGAAATCCACAGAACACCTCCAAAGGATGTAACACTGGCACTTTATAATGCTGCAGTAAGATCACACTTGGAACACAGTGTCCTGCCATGGTCAATGTACCAGGGAAAGATATAGTGACATTGGAAAACTTGATTGGATGCCTTAACTCATTAAACTATGAAAATAAGTCAACGGAGCAACCCAGTCCCTTTATGCAGAAAAAGCATTTTAGGCACATTTTCTTTTTGCAGGCCTGTCGACTCTCTTGACAATCTGACAGTGAGGCCTGTAAGTGGATTTGACTTCCATGAAACCAAAACTGTAATCTTTTTGTACCTTGCTCTGACAGAGGTCTGTATCTCGAGGCGTTGCAAGTCTGAGTGGTGCCATCTTTCAGATGAGGCATTAAACCCAAGGATCTATTAGCCCTCTCAGGGTAGATTAAAATAATCCCATGGCGCTATTTTAAAGATGGGCAAGGAAGATACTCCTGTGACCTGCCCAATATTTATTCCCCAATCAAGGTCTCAAAAAAAAAATCAGATGATCCATTCACTATCACACTGCTGCTTATGGGATCTTGCTGTGCTCAAACTGGCTGCTGCGTTTCCTACATTGCAACAGGCACCTCACTTCAAAAGAACTTCATTGGCTGTAAAGTGCTTTGACGCAGGGCGAGATTATAGCAGGCGTTATGTAAATGTAGGCCCTTTATGTCTCAGTGAACAGTTTTATCTGCCTGCTGATTACTGAGCAATGTAGCACACAGTGTGTAGGACAGGTATTTAGCTGCTAAGTATCTACACGGAGCCAGATGTCCAAGTGTTACCTTCACTATTTACCTTTTCACTTCATTCCGGTCAGTAGAATCTTATTAACCAGGATACTCAACAGGAGGCTGCTCCTCCGAGCAGGAAGTGCTCTGCGTGCATTTGTGTTTAAGTCAGTGATGAAATGACCCGCAGCTCCCACTAATCCACCCTTGTGTTCCCATGGGAACGTGTTGTAAATTAATTAGCATATCCTGCAGGCAACAGTTGCCTGCAGCTTCAGAATTTCCACTTGACGCTCTCACCTCGGGGTGACATTCAGCCAATAGGAGCAGGTCTGCCCTGGGTCAGCAGATAGTGACCCCATACTTCACCACGGAGCTGCTTCCGTTTGCCAAACTAATATCAGCAGGCAGGGCAATCGATTCGGGTCACAAGGAACTCTGACTGGCTGATGCCTCGGAGGGATTCAGATACCAGCTCCATCGGTCTGTGGCTGAAGGCAGGAAAGAGATCTAAATGGAGTTTGGGAATTGATGTCTTTGCAAACAGAAAAGAGACGTGCATTTATATAGTGTCTTCCACAACCACCAGGCACTTTCCGGCCCTTGACAGCCACTGAGGCACCTTTTGGAGTAGAGTCACATGTAGCGTATGAAGCAGCAGCCAATTAGTGTACAGCGAGCTTCCCCAAGCAATGTGATTCTGATCAGAAAATCTGTTATTTTTGTGATATGTTGGCTTGTGTAGGCTGGAGAGATGAACAGACACTTCCAACACAGATGAAGGTTCAACTCCATTTTATTAATTACTTCTAACTAACTAACACACAATGACTGTGGGTTTAAATAATGCTAACTTGAACTAGAGACCTAAGCCTTGTCCGATTCTCTCAGCATGTGTTGTGAGTCCGTGCTGGGCTGAATAAGATCCTGTTACACTCAGAGGCAGCACCCAGAATGAGCGGGAACCATGGTGCCCTCTGCCTTTATAGTGTGTGTATTCTAACTGGTGATTGGCTGCGGTGTTTGTGCATGTTGATTGGTCCCTGTGTGTGTCCATCAGTGTGTGTCTGCACCATGATATATTGGTATATTATGACAATGTGGATTGAGTGATAATTATTGGTCAGGACACTGGGGAGAACTCATCTGCTTTTTCTTCATGCCATTTGATTTTTTACAACTGAGAGGGTAGATGGGAACTCAGTTTAAACTCTCACGAGAAAGACAAACCTTCCGACAGTGCAGCACCCCCTTAGTTCTTTACTGGAGCCTCGAATGTTTGTGCTCAAGTTAGACATGAACCCACAATGTTCTGACGAAGGGGAAAGGATCAAAAGGGGAGAACTAAGAGTCCATGCTTCGCTCAAACTGATATTTTACCTCGGGCAGTTCAAGTACCTCTCGAGATCTGCTGAGTTGTGGATTGATTTGAAAAGAGGCCGGAGTGAGTGAAGGTCTGTACTGGAGTCACAGAGTGGGATTCGCCACTCACTGACGCCAATATCGCGTTCGGCGATCGACCGGAGAATCCGTTTCCGACAAAATCGGGGGCAGCGCCCTTTCGCGATGTTCCGCCCCCTCCAAAGCAGCGTACTCCTAGAGTATGCCGCATGTCGTATCGACGGCCTTAAGACGTTGCCTGAGGCCCACCCCTCGATGATCCGCCCCAACCGGCCGAGTTCCTGACGGCATGGGTTTCTCATGGTATCACTTGTCGGGAACTCAACATGGCGGCTGCGGACTCAGTTCAACGCTTCCACAGTCGGGGGAGAGCTGATCCACGGGCAGGGGGGACTTTGGCTGTTGGGGGTGGTCCGGGGCTCACGAGCCAAAGACGGGGCACTATTTTGCAAGCCGGGTCCACGCCCGACCAGTGCCATGTCGCACGGCGTGGCCGCTGTCGGCCGCCACCGGGCGCATGTGCAGCCACGGACCTGGCAATTCTCCGGACAGTATCGGCAACTAGAGCCGGGTGCTCTACGCTGCCTTCCTGCTTGCCCCCAGCCACACGGAGGACCGGTGGCCATTTTGCGCCAATGTTTGGTCGTAAAAGGCCACCGTTCCTACGCCAACATCAGGACATCGCCTGAAAATCAGAGCTTCCAGCCCACAGGGGAATGAATTCCAAAAGATAGGACAGCTAACACATGGAAACTAAAGTCAAAACGTTTTCTTGCCGCACTCGCCCACTGCATCACCTTCTTATAAAAATGAAACCTGCTGGCAGCAGTGATGGGTACACTGCCACTTTTAGCCGTTACTGTGATCGTGGTTAGCACTTCCAGTCTCCGCAGCAACCTCCTCACCCACACGCTGTGCTAACAGACTCATTACTGATGATCAATCAAGGTCCCTGGCACTAGGCAGTCTCATTAGTGCCTGTCTAACTGTTTTACAGGATATTTGATCTGTACCACTGCAAATGCCCAACACAGATGCCTAGAGCTAACCATTTGGTTCCTGAAGCAGCAGAGAAGGCTGACAGAAAGGGGCTTAGTCGCAGTCTTGGACAACGGTTTTGAACGGCCCATATTCGAGGCCCCAGTCAGAGCTTCTTCCTTGTCACTTTTCACAATTGTGAAAAGAGTGATGGAAATCGCCCCAAAATTCTTTTATCAATATTTTTTATTGGTAGGTAAGGGTAACAAAGGCAGATAAATGGAGTAGAGGAACAAATCTTGCATGATCTAATTAAGTGGCGGAAAGGGCTCGAAGTCGCTGAATGGGCTGCTCCTGCCTTGATGTTTCAGGTATATATTTAGTCAGCTTTCCCTAAATTCCACTGCATTGTGAATGTCCACTCCTAAAAAATTCCTCACAAATACTCCTTTATTCAAATTTGTCCAGCTTTAATTTAGAAATGTCAATCCCCGTCACCCTCCTGCTCACTGCCTCTGAGCTAGGGGCCAGGATTTTCCAGCACCCCCAGCATGTTTTCCAACCACAGAGGTGGCTTGCCTTTGGCCGCCAGTGGGATCTTCCGGTTCCACCGAGGTCTATGGCGTTTTGTACGACCTGCCCACCCCGCCGCCGGGGAACCTGCCTGCCGGGAGTCATCTTTGGCGGGTCCGGAAGATCCTGCTGGCGGAAAGGGCTGGAAAATCCCACCCATGGTGTCCAAAAACCACCCCAAGAGTTCTGACCAACCGACAGCTTTATGGGTAGAGCCGCACACATAGTGAAGCTTGTGCTACAAACACTGGTGAATAGTTCAGCTCAGGCCACAATGACTCATTTCAATAGCTAATTCACTATCACGTTTCCTCAAGATTAATTTTTGATTTGGCACATTTTTGGCAGAGAGAAGGCCTAACACCTTTGGGAGGCCAACTGCATCTCCCCAAGAGCTGCGGCAGATCCAGGAGAAAATTATCACCTTTCAAAACCAAGGCTGGGCAACTAATGCACCCTTGTCAACAGTGGAGCTGTCAAAGAACAAAGAACAAGAAAAGTACAGCACACCAATGATATGTTAGGCAGGTTGGTTCGACGTTGACTGCAACTGGATGCAGTGCAGCTAGAAACAAACGCCTGACACAGGAGATGATCCAACGCTGCTTTATTTAACTATGGACTGCTGTCCATGTTCAGCTGTGGGTTGACACTCTACTAATCTAACTGATGACCTCTTACTGGCTTGACCAAACTTACTAGCTACTGCATGGTAATAGTGCTCACTAGCTTGTGCACTCTGACTGTCTCAGTAGCTGGGTCCTGAGAGAGAGAGAATCTTAATGCCCTGTGGGCTTTATAGTGGTGGTGTCCTATCTGGTGATTGATTGTTTTGTGTTGGGTGTTCATTGGTCATCCCGTGTGTCAATCACTGCCTGTCTGCATCTCATTATATACATCAGTGGATATTGTGACAAGGAACGGCCCTTCGGCCATCCAAGCCTGTGCCGACCATGCTGCCCGTCTAAACTAACATCTTCTGCACTTCTGTGGTCTATATCACTCTATTCCCACCCTATTCATGTATTTATCAAGATGTCCCTTAAACGTCACTATCGTCCCTGCTTCCACCACCTCTGGCAGCGAGTTCCAGGCACCCACTACCCTCTGGGTAAAAAACTCGTACATCTCCTCTAAACCTTGCCCCTCGCACCTTAAACCTATGCCTCCTAGTAATTGACCCCTCTACCCTGAGAAAAAGCCTCTCACTATCCACTCTGTCTATGCCCCCTTATAATTTTGTAGACATCTATCAGGTCGCCCCTCAACCTCCGTCGTTCCAGTGCGAACAAACCGAGAACATTATTAATGTGACCCTCCCTCAATGACCAGTACTCTACCATACTGCTCACCATTATGATACAAACCATCACCATTACTGTACAAGACAGCTCATCATTACTGTATAACACTTATCACCATCACTGTACCAAACTGCTCACTATTACTGTACCACATTGTTCACCAGACTGTGCCACATTGCCCACCATTACTATGTTACACTGCTCACCATGATGGTACCACATGCTTCACTATTACTGTGCCACACTGCTCACTATTACTGAACCATAATGTTCACCATTACTATATCACACTGTTCACCATGACTTTACCACACTATTCATCATTACTGTGCCATGATGCTCACTATTACCATACCAAACTGATTACCATTACCATACAACACTGTTCACTGCTGTTGTACCACATTTTTCACCATTACTGTAACATGCTCTTCTACATTACTGTATCATGTGATTTATCGGTACTGCACCACATTGCTCACCATTACTGTAGCACACTGCACACCATGACTGTATCACATTATTCATCATTACTGTTCCATGCTGCTCACAATTATGGCACCATACACTTCACTATTACTGAGCCACACTGTTCACCATTAGTGTACCACAATGCCCAACCTTACCTTGCCACGCTGCACACAATTACCATCCAAGCTGCTTACATTTACCGTGCCACCCTGCTCATATTACTGTATCACAATGCTTATCATTACTAGGCCACACTGTTCACCTTTACTGTACCACAACGTTCAACATTATTGTGCCTCACTCCACACCATTACAGTACCATACTGCACACCATTACTGTATCACTATTCTCCTTTATTGTCATGCAATGCTCACAATTGCTGCACCACACCGCACACCATCTCTGTACCACCCTGTGCACCATTACTCTGCCACATTGTTCACCATTACTGCACATGATTACCTTACCACACTACCACTGTTCACCAATACTGTATCACATTTTTCACCATTACTGTAACATATACTTCTACATTACTGTATCATGATGTTCACCAGTACTGTACCACACTACTCACAATTACTGTGCCATGCTGATCACCATTATTGGGCCATAGTGATGACAAGTACCATTCCACACTGCATGCTATTACCATCCCACACTGTTCACCATTACCATACCACATGTCATCATTACTGTACCATAATGTTCACCATTGCTATACCACACTGTTCTCCATTACCATACCACACTGCTCACCATTACTGTTTCACACTTTTCACAATTGCTGCATCACACTGCGCACCATCTCTGTACCACACAGTGCACTATTACTCTGCCACATTGCTCACCATTACTGCACATGATTACCTTACCACACTACCACTGTTCACCAATACTGTATCACGTTTTTCACCATTACTATAACATATGCTTCTACATTACTGTATTATGCTGTTCACCAGTACTGTACCAAACTACTCACCATTACTGTGCCACACTGCTCACCAATATTAGACCCTACTGATCACAAGTATCAGGCCGCACTGCATGCTATTACCATACCACACTGCTCACCATTCCGTATCACACTGTTCATCATTACTGTATCATGATGTTCACAATTATTATACTGCACTGTTCTCCATTACCATACAACACGGCTCACTATTATTGTATCACACTTTTCACCATTGCTGTGCCAAACTGCTCACCATTACTCTGCCATACAGCTCACCATTATTGTACTCAAATACTTTCATTTACTGTACCACACTGCATACAATCACGGTACCACACTGCTCCCCATTGTTTCCCATTACTGTACCAGACAGCACACTATTACTTTGCCACATTGCTCACCATTACCATGTCAAACTCTACAGCATTATCATACCACTCTGATTACCATTACTATACGACACTGCTCACCATCACTATTACACCATTCATCATTAGTGTACCACAGTGTTCAGCATTGATGAATAACACTATTCACCACACTATGCCATAGCATACTCTATTACTGTACCACACTGCTCACAATCACTAAGCCATAATGTTCACCATTACAGTACCACACTGTTCACCATTACAGGATCAGAGGACTCACCATCACTGTAACACATTGCACACCATTACTATATCACAGTGCTCACCATAACTGTACTGCATTGCACACCATTATAGAAACACACTGTTCACCATGACTGTACCATATTTTGCACATTTACTACACCACGCTGCTCACAATTACTATACCATACTTCTCACCATTAATGTATCACACTGTCTATCATCAGTATATCACACTGCTCACTATTACCATACCACTGCACACCATCCCTTTACCAAATCGCTCACCATTACTGTAGCATAATGTTCACTATTTCTGGACAGCAAATCACAGAAATACTGTACCACACTTCTCACTATTACTGTGCCATGCTGCTTGCCATTACTGTAGCACAATGTTCACCATTACTGCACCATACTGTGCACAATAACTACTGCACTGCACACAATTACTGTACCACATTGCATACCATTACAGTACTACACTGTTTACCTTTGTGATACCATACTGTTCACTATTGTTGTACCACACAGTGTTAACTATTACTGTAACACCCTTGTCACTATTTCCGTATCACCATCACCGTATCACACTGTTCACCACTAATGTACCACATTGTTCATCATTACTGTAACACACTCTTCTCCATTACAATCACACTGTTCACCGTGATTCACCATAATGGAGAAGAGTATGTTACAGTAATGATGAACAATGTGGTACTCTACTGTACCACACTGCTTGTCATTACTGTGTCAAACTGCTCACCATTACCATGCCACACCATACACTATTATCGTACCACACCGTTGATCATTACTGCAGCACAGTGTGCACCCTTACTGCATAACAATGCTAACCACTACTGTACCACAGTCTTCATCGTTAATCAACCACATGGTTCACTATTACTAGTTCACACTCTTCATCATTACTGTAGCACACTGGTCATCATTACTCTACTACACTGTATAATATTACTGTATCACAGTCCTCTCCATTACTGTACATAATGTTCTCAAGTGATGTGCGCAACATTATTGTTTCACCTGTTTACAATTATACTTTAACGTGACACACATAGAACATAGAACAGTACAGCACAGAACAGGCCCTTCGGCCCTCAATGTTGTGCCGAGCCATGATCACCCTACTCAAACCCACATATCCGCCCTATACCCGTAACTCAACAACTCCCCCCCCCTTAACCTTACTATTAGGACACTACGGGCAATTTAGCATGGCCAATCCACCTAACGCGCACATCTTTGGACAGCGGGAGGAAACCAGAGCACCCGGAGGAAACCCACGCACACACGGGGAGGACGTGCAGAATCCGCACAGACAGTGACCCAGCCGGGAATCGAACCTGGGACCCTGGAGCTGTGAAGCATTTATGCTAACCACAATGCTACTGTGCTGCCCACATTGCTGTACCACAATATTCACCATTAATATGTCATACCATTCAGCATTACTGTATCAGACCGTTCACCATTCTCATACATACTATTCATTAATATTACACTGTGGATGCATTTGAAGTTCAGTCACAAAAACAGATGAGCAGATGAGCCATTGCATCACGAAGATCAATGGGCCTTGGCTATAGGAACTGCTTACCCCAGGAGCATGGACTGTTTAAAGAGAGAGTAACAAATAAATACAGTAGCACACAGCCCACTGAGAATATAGTGACACAAAACTGTAACACACGAAGCAAAGAGAATACTGTCATACAGCCCAAAGATAACACTGTTACAGACTGCCCAAAAAAAAGGCAGTAACACGCTGCCCAAAGAGAATATTGTAACACACTATGCACTGAAAATGCTGTAACATACTGCCCACAAACAATATTGTAACACAATGCTCACAAACAATACCGTAACACACTGCTCACAAACAATATTGTAACACACTGCTCACAAACAATACCGTAACACACTGCTCACAAACAATATTGTAACACACTGCTCACAAACAATACCGTAACACACTGCTCACAAACAATACCGTTACACACTGATCACAAACAATACCGCAACACACTGCCCACTGATAATACGCAAATACACTGTCCACTGAAAATACTGTAACACACCACACACTGAGAATACTGTAACACACTGCCCACTGAGAATACTGTAACACACTGCCCACTGAGAATACTGTAACACACTGCCCACTGAGAATACTGTAACACACTGCCCACTGAGAATATTGTAACACACTGCCCACTGACAATACTGTAACACACTGCCCACTGTCAATACTGTACCACACTGCCCACTGACAATACTGTAACACACTGCCCACTGACAATACTGTAACACACTGCCCACTGTCAATACTGTAACACACTGCCCACTGACAATACTGTAACACACTGCCCACTGACAATACTGTAACACACTGCCCACTGTCAATACTGTAACACACTGCCCACTGACAATACTGTAACACACTGCCCACTGTCAATACTGTAACACACTGCCCACTGGGAATACTGTAACACACTGCCCACTGTCAATACATAGAACAGTACAGCACAGAACAGGCCCTTCGGCCCTCAATGTTGTGCCGAGCCATGATCACCCTACTCAAACCCATGTATCCACCCTATACCCGTAACCCAACAACCCCCCCTTAACCTTACTTTTATTAGGACACTACGGGCAATTTAGCATGGCCAATCCACCTAACCTGCACATCTTTGGACAGCGGGAGGAAACCAGAGCACCCGGAGGAAACCCACGCACACACGGGGAGGACGTGCAGAATCCGCACAGACAGTGACCCAGCCGGGAATCGAACCTGGGACCCTGGAGCTGTGAAGCATTTATGCTAACCACAATGCTACTGTGCTGCCCACATTGCTGTACCACAATATTCACCATTAATATGTCATACCATTCAGCATTACTGTATCAGACCGTTCACCATTCTCATACATACTATTCATTAATATTACACTGTGGATGCATTTGAAGTTCAGTCACAAAAACAGATGAGCAGATGAGCCATTGCATCACGAAGATCAATGGGCCTTGGCTATAGGAACTGCTTACCCCAGGAGCATGGACTGTTTAAAGAGAGAGTAACAAATAAATACAGTAGCACACAGCCCACTGAGAATATAGTGACACAAAACTGTAACACACGAAGCAAAGAGAATACTGTCATACAGCCCAAAGATAACACTGTTACAGACTGCCCAAAAAAAAGGCAGTAACACGCTGCCCAAAGAGAATATTGTAACACACTATGCACTGAAAATGCTGTAACATACTGCCCACAAACAATATTGTAACACAATGCTCACAAACAATACCGTAACACACTGCTCACAAACAATATTGTAACACACTGCTCACAAACAATACCGTAACACACTGCTCACAAACAATATTGTAACACACTGCTCACAAACAATACCGTAACACACTGCTCACAAACAATACCGTTACACACTGATCACAAACAATACCGCAACACACTGCCCACTGATAATACGCAAATACACTGTCCACTGAAAATACTGTAACACACCACACACTGAGAACACTGTAACACACTGCCCAAAGACAATGCTGTAACACACTGCCCAATGTCAATACTGTAACACACTGCCCACTGACAATACTGTACCACACTGCCCACTTTCAATACTGTAACACACTGCCCACTGGCAATACTGTAACACACTACCCACTGTCAATGCTGTAACACACTGCCCACTGACAATACTGTAACACACTACCCACTGTCAATGCTGTAACACACTGCCCACTGACAATACTGTAACACACTGCCCACTGACAATACTGTAACACACTGCCCACTGTCAATACTGTAACACACTGCCCACTGTCAATACTGTAACACTGCCCACTGAGAATACTGTAACACACTGCCCACTGTCAATACTGTAACACACTGCCCACTGACAATACTGTACCACACTGCCCACTGTCAATACTGTAACACACTGCCCACTGTCAATACTGTACCACACTGCCCACTGAGAATACTGTGACACACTGCCCACTGTCAATACTGTAACACACTGCCCACTGACAATACTGTAACACACTGCCCACTGAGAATACTGTGACACACTGCCCACTGACAATACTGTAACACACTGCCCACTGACATTACTGTAACACACTGCCCACTGACAATACTGTAACACACTGCCCACTGTCAATACTGTAACACACTGCCCACTGTCAATACTGTAACACACTGCCCACTGTCAAAACTGTAACACACTGCCCACTGAAAATATTGTAACACACTGCCCACTGACAATACTGTAACACACTGCCCACTGTCAATACTGTAACACACTGCCCACTGTCAATACTGTAACACACTGCCCACTGTCAATACTGTAACACACTGCCCACTGTCAATACTGTAACACACTGCCCACTGTCAATACTGTAACACACTGCCCACTGAGAATACTGTAACACACTGCCCACTGACAATACTGTAACACACTGCCCACTGAGAATATTGTAACACACTGCCCACTGTCAATACTGTAACACACTGCCCACTGACAATACTGTAACACACTGCCCACTGTCAATACTGTAACACACTGCCCACTGTCAATACTGTAACACACTGCCCACTGACAATACTGTAACACACTGCCCACTGTCAATACTGTAACACACTGCCCACTGAGAATACTGTAACACACTGCCCACTGTCAATACTGTAACACATTGCCCACTGAGAATACTGTAACACACTGCCCAAAGACAATACTGTAACACACTGCCCACTGTCAATACTGTAACACACTGCCCACTGAGAATACTGTAACACACTGCCCACTGTCAATACTGTAACACACTGCCCACTGACAATACTGTAACACACTGCCCACTGTCAATACTGTAACACACTGCCCACTGTCAATACTGTAACACACTGCCCACTGTCAATACTGTAACACACTGCCCACTGTCAATACTCTAACACACTGCCCACTGTCAATACTGTAACACACTGCCCACTGACAATACTGTAACACACTGCCCACTGACAATACTGTAACACACTGCCCACTGTCAATACTGTAACACACTGCCCACTGACATTACTGTAACACACTGCCCACTGTCAATACTGTAACACACTGCCCACTGTCAATACTGTAACACACTGCCCACTGTCAATACTGTAACACACTGCCCACTGTCAATACTGTAACACACTGCCCACTGACAATACTGTAACACACTGCCCACTGAGAATACTGTAACACACTGCCCACTGTCAATACTGTAACACACTGCCCACTGACATTACTGTAACACACTGCCCACTGACAATACTGTAACACACTGCCCACTGTCAATACTGTAACACACTGCCCACTGTCAATACTGTAACACACTGCCCACTGTCAATACTGTAACACACTGCCCACTGTCAATACTGTAACACACTGCCCACTGAGAATACTGTAACACACTGCCCACTGTCAATACTGTAACACACTGCCCACTGACATTACTGTAACACACTGCCCACTGTCAATACTGTAACACACTGCCCACTGTCAATACTGTAACACACTGCCCACTGTCAATACTGTAACACACTGCCCACTGTCAATACTGTAACACACTGCCCACTGAGAATACTGTAACACACTGCCCACTGACAATACTGTAACACACTGCCCACTGAGAATATTGTAACACACTGCCCACTGTCAATACTGTAACACACTGCCCACTGTCAATGCTGTAACACACTGCCCACTGACAATACTGTAACACACTGCCCACTGACAATACTGTAACACACTGCCCACTGTCAATACTGTAACACACTGCCCACTGTCAATACTGTAACACACTGCCCACTGAGAATACTGTAACACACTGCCCACTGTCAATACTGTAACACATTGCCCACTGAGAATACTGTAACACACTGCCCAAAGACAATACTGTAACACACTGCCCACTGTCAATACTGTAACACACTGCCCACTGAGAATACTGTAACACACTGCCCACTGTCAATACTGTAACACACTGCCCACTGACAATACTGTAACACACTGCCCACTGAGAATACTGTGACACACTGCCCACTGACAATACTGTAACACACTGCCCACTGACATTACTGTAACACACTGCCCACTGTCAATACTCTAACACACTGCCCACTGTCAATACTGTAACACACTGCCCACTGACAATACTGTAACACACTGCCCACTGTCAAAACTGTAACACACTGCCCACTGAAAATATTGTAACACACTGCCCACTGACAATACTGTAACACACTGCCCACTGTCAATACTGTAACACACTGCCCACTGACAATACTGTAACACACTGCCCACTGAGAATACTGTAACACACTGCCTACTGTCAATACTGTAACACACTGCCCACTGTCAATACTGTAACACACTGCCCACTGAGAATACTGTAACACACTGCCCACTGTCAATACTGTAACACACTGCCCACTGACAATACTGTAACACACTGCCCACTGACAATACTGTAACACACTGCCCACTGACAATACTGTAACACACTACCCACTGACAATACTGTAACACACTGCCCACTGTCAATACTGTAACACACTGCCCACTGACAATACTGTAACACACTACCCACTGACAATACTGTAACACACTGCCCACTGTCAATACTGTAACACACTGCCCACTGACAATACTGTAACACACTACCCACTGACAATACTGTAACACACTGCCCACTGACAATACTGTAACACACTGCCCACTGACAATACTGTAACACACTACCCACTGACAATACTGTAACACACTGCCCACTGACATTACTGTAACACAATGCCCACTGTCAATACTGTAACACACTGCCCACTGTCAATACTGTAACACACTGCCTACTGTCAATACTGTAACACACTGCCCACTGACAATACTGTAACACACTGCCCACTGTCAATACTGTAACACACTGCCCACTGTCAATACTGTAACACACTGCCCACTGTCAATACTGTAACACACTGCCCACTGTCAATACTGTAACACACTGCCCACTGAGAATACTGTAACACACTGCCCACTGTCAATACTGTAACACACTGCCCACTGACATTACTGTAACACACTGCCCACTGTCAATACTGTAACACACTGCCCACTGTCAATACTGTAACACACTGCCCACTGTCAATACTGTAACACACTGCCCACTGTCAATACTGTAACACACTGCCCACTGAGAATACTGTAACACACTGCCCACTGACAATACTGTAACACACTGCCCACTGAGAATATTGTAACACACTGCCCACTGTCAATACTGTAACACACTGCCCACTGTCAATGCTGTAACACACTGCCCACTGACAATACTGTAACACACTGCCCACTGACAATACTGTAACACACTGCCCACTGTCAATACTGTAACACACTGCCCACTGTCAATACTGTAACACACTGCCCACTGAGAATACTGTAACACACTGCCCACTGTCAATACTGTAACACATTGCCCACTGAGAATACTGTAACACACTGCCCAAAGACAATACTGTAACACACTGCCCACTGTCAATACTGTAACACACTGCCCACTGAGAATACTGTAACACACTGCCCACTGTCAATACTGTAACACACTGCCCACTGACAATACTGTAACACACTGCCCACTGAGAATACTGTGACACACTGCCCACTGACAATACTGTAACACACTGCCCACTGACATTACTGTAACACACTGCCCACTGTCAATACTCTAACACACTGCCCACTGTCAATACTGTAACACACTGCCCACTGACAATACTGTAACACACTGCCCACTGACAATACTGTAACACACTGCCCACTGAAAATATTGTAACACACTGCCCACTGACATTACTGTAACACACTGCCCACTGTCAATACTGTAACACACTGCCCACTGTCAATACTGTAACACACTGCCCACTGAGAATACTGTAACACACTGCCTACTGTCAATACTGTAACACACTGCCCACTGTCAATACTGTAACACACTGCCCACTGAGAATACTGTAACACACTGCCCACTGTCAATACTGTAACACACTGCCCACTGACAATACTGTAACACACTGCCCACTGACAATACTGTAACACACTGCCCACTGACAATACTGTAACACACTACCCACTGACAATACTGTAACACACTGCCCACTGTCAATACTGTAACACACTGCCCACTGACAATACTGTAACACACTACCCACTGACAATACTGTAACACACTGCCCACTGTCAATACTGTAACACACTGCCCACTGACAATACTGTAACACACTACCCACTGACAATACTGTAACACACTGCCCACTGACAATACTGTAACACACTGCCCACTGACAATACTGTAACACACTACCCACTGACAATACTGTAACACACTGCCCACTGAGAATACTGTAACACACTGCCCACTGAGAATATTGTAACACACTGCCCACTGACAATACTGTAACACACTGCCCACTGTCAATACTGTAACACACTGCCCACTGTCAATACTGTAACACACTGCCCACTGTCAATACTGTAACACACTGCCCACTGAGAATATTGTAACACACTGCCCACTGACAATACTGTAACACACTGCCCACTGTCAATACTGTAACACACTGCCCACTGACAATACTGTAACACACTGCCCACTGTCAATACTGTAACACACTGCCTACTGTCAATACTGTAACACACTGCCCACTGAGAATATTGTAGCACACTGCCCACTGTCAATACTGTAACACACTGCCCACTGTCAATACTGTAACACACTTCCCACTGTCAATGCTGTAACACACTGCCCACTGAGAATACTGTAACACACTGCCCACTGACAATACTGTAACACACTGCCCACTGTCAATACTGTAACACACTGCCCACTGTCAATACTGTAACACACTGCCCACTGTCAATACTGTACCACACTGCCCACTGAGAATACTGTGACACACTGCCCACTGACAATACTGTAACACACTGCCCACTGACAATACTGTAACACACTGCCCACTGACAATACTGTGACACACTGCCCACTGACATTACTGTAACACACTGCCCACTGACAATACTGTAACACACTGCCCACTGTCAATACTGTAACACACTGCCCACTGTCAATACTGTAACACACTGCCCACTGAGAATACTGTAACACACTGCCCACTGACAATACTGTAACACACTGCCCACTGTCAATACTGTAACACACTGCCCACTGTCAATACTGTAACACACTGCCCACTGAGAATACTGTAACACACTGCCCACTGAGAATACTGTAACAGACTGCCCACTGACAATACTGTAACACACTGCCCACTGAGAATACTGTAACACACTGCCCACTGTCAATACTGTAACACACTGCCCACTGTCAATGCTGTAACACACTGCCCACTGACAATACTGTAACACACTGCCCACTGAGAATACTGTAACACACTGCCCACTGTCAATACTGTAACACACTGCCCACTGTCATTACTGTAACACACTGCCCACTGTCAATACTGTAACACACTGCCCACTGTCAATACTGTAACACAATGCCCACTGTCATTACTGTAACACACTGCCCACTGTCAATACTGTAACACACTGCCCACTGACAATACTGTAACACACTGCCCACTGTCAATACTGTAACACACTGCCCACTGAGAATACTGTGACACACTGCCCACTGACAATACTGTAACACACTGCCCACTGTCAATACTGTAACACACTGCCCACTGTCAATACTGTAACACACTGCCCACTGTCAATACTGTAACACACTGCCCACTGTCAATACTGTAACACACTGCCCACTGAGAATACTGTAACACACTGCCCACTGTCAATACTGTAACACACTGCCCACTGACATTACTGTAACACACTGCCCACTGTCAATACTGTAACACACTGCCCACTGTCAATACTGTAACACACTGCCCACTGTCAATACTGTAACACACTGCCCACTGTCAATACTGTAACACACTGCCCACTGAGAATACTGTAACACACTGCCCACTGACAATACTGTAACACACTGCCCACTGAGAATATTGTAACACACTGCCCACTGTCAATACTGTAACACACTGCCCACTGACAATACTGTAACACACTGCCCACTGTCAATACTGTAACACACTGCCCACTGTCAATACTGTAACACACTGCCCACTGACAATACTGTAACACACTGCCCACTGTCAATACTGTAACACACTGCCCACTGAGAATACTGTAACACACTGCCCACTGTCAATACTGTAACACATTGCCCACTGAGAATACTGTAACACACTGCCCAAAGACAATACTGTAACACACTGCCCACTGTCAATACTGTAACACACTGCCCACTGAGAATACTGTAACACACTGCCCACTGTCAATACTGTAACACACTGCCCACTGACAATACTGTAACACACTGCCCACTGTCAATACTGTAACACACTGCCCACTGTCAATACTGTAACACACTGCCCACTGTCAATACTGTAACACACTGCCCACTGTCAATACTCTAACACACTGCCCACTGTCAATACTGTAACACACTGCCCACTGACAATACTGTAACACACTGCCCACTGACAATACTGTAACACACTGCCCACTGTCAATACTGTAACACACTGCCCACTGACATTACTGTAACACACTGCCCACTGTCAATACTGTAACACACTGCCCACTGTCAATACTGTAACACACTGCCCACTGTCAATACTGTAACACACTGCCCACTGTCAATACTGTAACACACTGCCCACTGACAATACTGTAACACACTGCCCACTGAGAATACTGTAACACACTGCCCACTGTCAATACTGTAACACACTGCCCACTGTCAATACTGTAACACACTGCCCACTGTCAATACTGTAACACACTGCCTACTGAGAATACTGTGACACACTGCCCACTGAGAATACTGTAACACACTGCCCACTGTCAATACTGTAACACACTGCCCACTGACAATACTATAACACACTGCCCACTGACAATACTGTAACACACTGCCCACTGACAATACTGTAACACACTGCCCACTGACAATACTGTAACACACTGCCCACTGACAATACTGTAACACACTGCCCACTGAGAATACTGTAACACACTGCCCACTGAGAATACTGTAACACACTGCCCACTGAGAATACTGTAACACACTGCCCACTGAGAATACTGTAACACACTGCCCACTGAGAATATTGTAACACACTGCCCACTGACAATACTGTAACACACTGCCCACTGTCAATACTGTACCACACTGCCCACTGACAATACTGTAACACACTGCCCACTGACAATACTGTAACACACTGCCCACTGTCAATACTGTAACACACTGCCCACTGACAATACTGTAACACACTGCCCACTGACAATACTGTAACACACTGCCCACTGTCAATACTGTAACACACTGCCCACTGACAATACTGTAACACACTGCCCACTGTCAATACTGTAACACACTGCCCACTGGGAATACTGTAACACACTGCCCACTGTCAATACTGTAACACACTGCCCACTGTCAATACTGTAACACACTTCCCACTGTCAATGCTGTAACACACTGCCCACTGAGAATACTGTAACACACTGCCCACTGACAATACTGTAACACACTGCCCACTGTCAATACTGTAACACACTGCCCACTGTCAATACTGTAACACACTGCCCACTGACAATACTGTAACACACTGCCCACTGTCAATGCTGTAACACACTGCCCACTGACAATACTGTAACACACTGCCCACTGAGAATACTGTAACACACTGCCCACTGTCAATACTGTAACACACTGCCCACTGTCAATACTGTAACACACTGCCCACTGTCAATACTGTACCACACTGCCCACTGAGAATACTGTAACAGACTGCCCACTGACAATACTGTAACACACTGCCCACTGACAATACTGTAACACACTGCCCACTGACAATACTGTGACACACTGCCCACTGACATTACTGTAACACACTGCCCACTGACAATACTGTAACACACTGCCCACTGTCAATACTGTAACACACTGCCCACTGTCAATACTGTAACACACTGCCCACTGAGAATACTGTAACACACTGCCCACTGTCAATACTGTAACACACTGCCCACTGTCAATGCTGTAACACACTGCCCACTGACAATACTGTAACACACTGCCCACTGAGAATACTGTAACACACTGCCCACTGTCAATACTGTAACACACTGCCCACTGTCATTACTGTAACACACTGCCCACTGTCAATACTGTACCACACTGCCCACTGAGAATACTGTGACACTGCCCACTGTCAATACTGTAACACACTGCCCACTGACAATACTGTAACACACTGCCCACTGTCAATACTGTAACACACTGCCCACTGAGAATACTGTGACACACTGCCCACTGACAATACTGTAACACACTGCCCACTGGGAATACTGTAACACACTGCCCACTGTCAAAACTGTAACACACTGCCCACTGAAAATATTGTAACACACTGCCCACTGACAATACTGTAACACACTGCCCACTGTCAATACTGTAACACACTGCCCACTGACAATACTGTAACACACTGCCCACTGAGAATACTGTAACACACTGCCTACTGTCAATACTGTAACACACTGCCCACTGTCAATACTGTAACACACTGCCCACTGACAATACTGTAACACACTGCCCACTGACAATACTGTAACACACTGCCCACTGTCAATACTGTAACACACTGCCCACTGTCAATACTGTAACACACTGCCCACTGAGAATATTGTAACACACTGCCCACTGACAATACTGTAACACACTGCCCACTGACAATACTGTAACACACTGCCCACTGTCAATACTGTAACACACTGCCCACTGACAATACTGTAACACACTGCCCACTGTCAATACTGTAACACACTGCCCACTGACAATACTGTAACACACTGCCCACTGTCAATACTGTAACACACTGCCCACTGACAATACTGTAACACACTGCCCACTGTCAATACTGTAACACACTGCCCACTGACAATACTGTAACACACTGCCCACTGTCAATACTGTAACACACTGCCCACTGACAATACTGTAACACACTGCCCACTGTCAATACTGTAACACACTGCCCACTGACAATACTGTAACACAATGCCCACTGTCAATACTGTAACACACTGCCCACTGTCAATACTGTAACACACTGCCCACTGTCAATACTGTAACACACTGCCCACTGAGAATACTGTAACACACTGCCCACTGACAATATGGTAACACACTGCCCACTGTCAATACTGTAACACACTGCCCACTGTCAATACTGTAACACACTGCCCACTGAGAATACTGTAACACACTGCCCACTGAGAATACTGTAACAGACTGCCCACTGACAATACTGTAACACACTGCCCACTGAGAATACTGTAACACACTGCCCACTGTCAATACTGTAACACACTGCCCACTGTCAATGCTGTAACACACTGCCCACTGACAATACTGTAACACACTGCCCACTGAGAATACTGTAACACACTGCCCACTGTCAATACTGTAACACACTGCCCACTGTCAATACTGTAACACACTGCCCACTGTCAATACTGTACCACACTGCCCACTGAGAATACTGTGACACTGCCCACTGTCAATACTGTAACACACTGCCCACTGACAATACTGTAACACACTGCCCACTGTCAATACTGTAACACACTGCCCACTGAGAATACTGTGACACACTGCCCACTGACAATACTGTAACACACTGCCCACTGGGAATACTGTAACACACTGCCCACTGTCAAAACTGTAACACACTGCCCACTGAAAATATTGTAACACACTGCCCACTGACAATACTGTAACACACTGCCCACTGTCAATACTGTAACACACTGCCCACTGACAATACTGTAACACACTGCCCACTGAGAATACTGTAACACACTGCCTACTGTCAATACTGTAACACACTGCCCACTGTCAATACTGTAACACACTGCCCACTGACAATACTGTAACACACTGCCCACTGACAATACTGTAACACTCTGCCCACTGTCAATACTGTAACACACTGCCCACTGACAATACTGTAACACAATGCCCACTGTCAATACTGTAACACACTGCCCACTGTCAATACTGTAACACACTGCCCACTGACAATACTGTAACACACTGCCCACTGACAATACTGTAACACACTGCCCACTGACAATACTGTAACACAATGCCCACTGTCAATACTGTAACACACTGCCCACTGTCAATACTGTAACACACTGCCCACTGAGAATATTGTAACACACTGCCCACTGACAATACTGTAACACACTGCCCACTGTCAATACTGTAACACACTGCCCACTGACAATACTGTAACACACTGCCCACTGTCAATACTGTAACACACTGCCCACTGTCAATGCTGTAACACACTGCCCACTGACATTACTGTAACACAATGCCTACTGTCAATACTGTAACACACTGCCCACTGAGAATATTGTAGCACACTGCCCACTGACAATACTGTAACACACTGCCCACTGTCAATACTGTAACACACTGCCCACTGTCAATACTGCACCACACTGCCCACTGAGAATATTGTAACACACTGCCCACTGACAATACTGAAACACACTGCCCACTGACAATACTGTAACACACTGCCCACTGAGAATACTGTAACACACTGCCCACTGTCAATACTGTAACACACTGCCCACTGACATTACTGTAACACACTGCCCACTGTCAATACTGTAACACACTGCCCACTGTCAATACTGTAACACACTGCCCACTGTCAATACTGTAACACACTGCCCACTGTCAATACTGTAACACACTGCCCACTGTCAATACTGTAACACACTGCCCACTGTCAATACTGTAACACACTGCCCACTGTCAATACTGTAACACACTGCCCACTGTCAATACTGTAACACACTGCCCACTGAGAATACTGTAACACACTGCCCACTGACAATACTGTAACACACTGCCCACTGAGAATATTGTAACACACTGCCCACTGTCAATACTGTAACACACTGCCCACTGACAATACTGTAACACACTGCCCACTGTCAATACTGTAACACACTGCCCACTGACAATACTGTAACACACTGCCCACTGTCAATACTGTAACACACTGCCCACTGAGAATACTGTAACACACTGCCCACTGTCAATACTGTAACACACTGCCCACTGAGAATACTGTAACACACTGCCCAAAGACAATACTGTAACACACTGCCCACTGTCAATACTGTAACACACTGCCCACTGAGAATACTGTAACACACTGCCCACTGTCATTACTGTAACACACTGCCCACTGACAATACTGTAACACACTGCCCACTGTCAATACTGTAACACACTGCCTACTGTCAATACTGTAACACACTGCCCACTGACAATACTGTAACACACTGCCCACTGTCAATACTGTAACACACTGCCCACTGTCAATACTGTAACACACTGCCCACTGGGAATACTGTAACACACTGCCCACTGTCAATACTGTAACACACTGCCCACTGTCAATACTGTAACACACTGCCCACTGTCAATACTGTAACACACTGCCCACTGACAATACTGTAACACACTGCCCACTGAGAATACTGTAACACACTGCCCACTGTCAATACTGTAACACACTGCCCACTGACAATACTGTAACACACTGCCCACTGTCAATACTGTAACACACTGCCTACTGAGAATACTGTGACACACTGCCCACTGAGAATACTGTAACACACTGCCCACTGTCAATACTGTCACACACTGCCCACTGACAATACTGTAACACACTGCCCACTGTCAATACTGTAACACACTGCCCACTGGGAATACTGTAACACACTGCCCACTGTCAATACTGTAACACACTGCCCACTGTCAATACTGTAACACACTTCCCACTGACAATACTGTAACACACTGCCCACTGAGAATACTGTAACACACTGCCCACTGTCAATACTGTAACACACTGCCCACTGTCAATGCTGTAACACACTGCCCACTGACAATACTGTAACACACTGCCCACTGAGAATACTGTAACACACTGCCCACTGTCAATACTGTAACACACTGCCCACTGTCAATACTGTAACACACTGCCCACTGTCAATACTGTACCACACTGCCCACTGAGAATACTGTGACACACTGCCCACTGACAATACTGTAACACACTGCCCACTGACATTACTGTAACACACTGCCCACTGACAATACTGTAACACACTGCCCACTGTCAATACTGTAACACACTGCCCACTGTCAATACTGTAACACACTGCCCACTGAGAATACTGTAACACACTGCCCACTGACAATACTGTAACACACTGCCCACTGTCAATACTGTAACACACTGCCCACTGTCAATACTGTAACACACTGCCCAAAGACAATACTGTAACACACTGCCCACTTAGAATACTGTAACACACTGCCCACTGAGAATACTGTAACACACTGCCCACTGTCAATACTGTAACACACTGCCCACTGACAATACTATAACACACTGCCCACTGAGAATACTGTAACACACTGCCCACTGAGAATACTGTAACACTCTGTCCTCTGTCAATACTGTAACACACTGCCCACTGTCAATACTGTAACACACTGCCCACTGACAATACTGTAACACACTGCCCACTGTCAATACTGTAACACACTGCCCACTGAGAATACTGTAACACACTGCCCACTGTCAATACTGTAACACACTGCCCACTGAGAATATTGTAACACACTGCCCACTGACAATACTGTAACACACTGCCCACTGTCAATACTGTAACACACTGCCCACTGTCAATACTGTAACACACTGCCCACTGTCAATACTGTAACACACTGCCCACTGACAATACTGTAACACACTGCCCAAAGACAATACTGTAACACACTGCCCACTGTCAATACTGTAACACACTGCCCACTGACAATACTATAACACACTGCCCACTGACAATACTGTAACACACTGCCCACTGAGAATACCGTAACACTCTGTCCACTGTCTATGCTGTAACACACTGCCCACTGTCAATACTGTAACACACTGCCCACTGTCAATACTGTAACACACTGCCCACTGTCAATACTGTAACACACTGCCCACTGAGAATACTGTACCACACTGCCCACTGAGAATACTGTAACACTCTGCCCACTGTCAATACTGTAACACACTGCCCACTGTCAATACTGTAACACAATGCCCACTGTCAATACTGTAACACACTGCCCACTGTCAATACTGTAACACACTGCCCACTGTCAATACTGTAACACACTGCCCACTGTCAATACTGTAACACACTGCCCACTGACAATACTGTAACACACTGCCCACTGAGAATACTGTAACACACTGCCCACTGTCAATACTGTAACACACTGCCCACTGTCAATACTGTAACACACTTCCCACTGACAATACTGTAACACACTGCCCACTGAGAATACTGTAACACACTGCCCACTGTCAATACTGTAACACACTGCCCACTGTCAATGCTGTAACACACTGCCCACTGAGAATACTGTGACACACTGCCCACTGACAATACTGTAACACACTGCCCACTGAGAATACTGTAACACACTGCCCACTGTCAATACTGTAACACACTGCCCACTGTCAATACTGTAACACACTGCCCACTGTCAATACTGTACCACACTGCCCACTGAGAATACTGTGACACACTGCCCACTGACAATACTGTAACACACTGCCCACTGACATTACTGTAACACACTGCCCACTGTCAATACTGTAACACACTGCCCACTGACAATACTGTAACACACTGCCCACTGTCAATACTGTAACACACTGCCCACTGTCAATACTGTAACACACTGCCCACTGTCAATACTGTAACACACTGCCCACTGAGAATACTGTAACACACTGCCCACTGTCAATACTGTAACACACTGCCCACTGTCAATACTGTAACACACTGCCCACTGGGAATACTGTAACACACTGCCCACTGACAATACTGTAACACACTGCCCACTGTCAATACTGTAACACACTGCCCACTGTCAATACTGTAACACACTGCCCAAAGACAATACTGTAACACACTGCCCACTGAGAATACTGTAACACACTGCCCACTGTCAATACTGTAACACACTGCCCACTGTCAATACTGTAACACACTGCCCACTGACAATACTGTAACACACTGCCCACTGGGAATACTGTAACACACTGCCCACTGACAATACTGTAACACACTGCCCACTGTCAATACTGTAACACACTGCCCACTGTCAATACTGTAACACACTGCCCAAAGACAATACTGTAACACACTGCCCACTGAGAATACTGTAACACACTGCCCACTGAGAATACTGTAACACACTGCCCACTGTCAATACTGTAACACACTGCCCACTGACAATACTATAACACACTGCCCACTGAGAATACTGTAACACACTGCCCACTGAGAATACTGTAACACTCTGTCCTCTGTCAATACTGTAACACACTGCCCACTGTCAATACTGTAACACACTGCCCACTGACAATACTGTAACACACTGCCCACTGTCAATACTGTAACACACTGCCCACTGAGAATACTGTAACACACTGCCCACTGTCAATACTGTAACACACTGCCCACTGAGAATATTGTAACACACTGCCCACTGACAATACTGTAACACACTGCCCACTGTCAATACTGTAACACACTGCCCACTGTCAATACTGTAACACACTGCCCACTGTCAATACTGTAACACACTGCCCACTGACAATACTGTAACACACTGCCCACTGTCAATACTGTAACACACTGCCCAAAGACAATACTGTAACACACTGCCCACTGTCAATACTGTAACACACTGCCCACTGACAATACTATAACACACTGCCCACTGACAATACTGTAACACACTGCCCACTGAGAATACCGTAACACTCTGTCCACTGTCTATACTGTAACACACTGCCCACTGTCAATACTGTAACACACTGCCCACTGTCAATACTGTAACACACTGCCCACTGTCAATACTGTAACACACTGCCCACTGAGAATACTGTACCACACTGCCCACTGAGAATACTGTAACACTCTGCCCACTGTCAATACTGTAACACACTGCCCACTGAGAATATTGTAACACACTGCCCAAGACAATTCTGTAACACTGCCCACAGAGAATAGTGCAGCATACTGCCCACTGAGTATATCGTGACACATTGCCCATTGTGAATACTGTAGTACACAAGCAGCAGAGTATAATTGAATGCAATGCACACAGGGAATACACCACAACCCATCCTGACTTAGATGTACATCACGGTTCCTTCACTCGCTGTGTAAAATTCCCAGAACTCCCTTCCTAACGCTGTTCTGCATTTATCAACACCACATGGTCTGCAAACGCTGACAAAATTGTCTCTTATCACCTTGTCAGGGACAATTAGAGATGGACAATAATACACTGGGCTCAGAAACCACTAATACACTGTAATACTGTAATACAGTTGCCATAGACAGGGCAATATTGTGTCATGTTTACGTAAGAGTGACAAAGAAAAGCAGTTCTCATTGTGTCCAATGACAGGGAGACTGGGTGACATTGGACGAGCATGAGGCAAATACATTTACAGGACCATCAGGATAGAGTCCGGGAATGGGGCTGGATTGCTCTACAGACGGCCGACTTAGACTGAGTGGGCTGAATGGTCTCTTTCTGTGTCATAATGATGTTATGGTCTGGATTGTATGGGCCGCGCCACAGGCATATTTTAAGGTTAGGTTGGTGGAGGGTCTCATAAAATAAACAAGTGGCCATCGCATCATCTTCCTGCCCACCCCTGACCTGCGTTCCACACAATGTTGGCCGGTGGAGCCATCAGGCAGTCTTTGGGCCTCTTGAGGCCCTTAAGTGGCCAATGAAAGGCCACTTCATGCCTCACCTCACCTCTGCTGCTATTTTAGCCACAGCAAGGGAAGACAGAGGCTTGGTGTTTTAAGTCCCTGGCCTACTGTCAACTCATATTTCCCTTTAGCCTCCCCCCTCATGACATTTCAAACCTGGTCTCCCCCAACACTGCCCCCTCCACCCATTCACTGCGGTCCGTCAGCCAGTCAGGCCCACCCATAACCCTGGGCATCCCTTTAAGTGCAGGCCTCATTGCTTATTCCTTGGGGACTGACTGTACAGTCCCATCAGTGAACCCCCCCCCCCCCCCCCCCCCCCCCCCAACCTGGTACTACGGGGACGACAGAGGAGTCCACATGGTGAGCAGCTCTCTAAGGCAGGACTTCTTTTTTTTAAATTACCTTATCAGAGTTACAAAGACAGAGCTCAGTGTGGACAGGGGCAACCCCCTAATCCAGCTCCTTGCCTGCTCCATAAACCAATTCAAATTGAATCCAATTCATGGTCTCCACCAGAGAGACATACCAGATCCAGGCATGACACCTGACCTCACGCTGGCTTCTTCCCTGTGGGGGCCAACACCACACCCTGAAACAATTAAGGCTACTTATCTCAGCCTAAAATTGCTGCGGAGCAGCCAGGTTTCAGGTGGGTGTGGGCTGATGACCAACTTTTCAGTTATGGGGCGGGGAAATGGTGTTCTGTAAAATCCAGCCCTCTGACTTTATTGACAGAGTTTTACAAAGGTGCCTTCATGAGGCCATCACCCGCGTACTTTACCAGCACAGTGAAAGCTGCTGGGCTAGTTGTCTGGAGTGAACCTTTCTCACCACTGCTTATATTCCAGCAGTGGTAGGAAGAGGCCCTTAAATTAGCACTAAAGGCCTCAATTAGCAGACAGACCTCCTGACTGCATGCCGGCTGATGGTAAAATTGTGGCGGGGGCAGAGGTGGGTGGGTATGTGGCAGGCAGGGTACTGATGGCATTTTACAACCCCCCCAGCCAGCCTTCTTCCCTGTCCCCCGGACAGGCTGTAAGATCCAGCCCCATAAACCTCTGACTATTACATCCAGGGAAAAACAAACTGAAGAGAAAGATCCTGAGCCAGAGAGTGGTGAGAATGTGGTGCTCGCCACCACAATTCACAGTTGAGGTGAATAGCATCGATGTATTTAAGGGGAAGTTGGCTCCGTGCCTGAGGGAGAAAGGAACAGAAGGGGAGGCACAGTGATACATAGCGCCAGGGACCCTGGTTTAATTCTAACCTCAGGTGGATGTGTGTGGTATTTGCACATTCTCCCCATGTCTGCGTGGGTTTCCTGTGGGTGCTCCAGTTTCCTCCCACAGTCCCAAGATATGCAGATGGATTGGCCATGCTAAATTGCCCCTAAGTGTCCAAAAGGTTAGGTAGGGTTACAGAGTTGCGGGGGAGTGGGCCTAGGTAAGGTGCTCTTTCAGAGGGTCAGTACAGACACGATGGGCCTAATGGCCTCCTTCTGTAGCGATTCTATGACACTTTAGTACAGCAAGATAAAGTAAGGTGGGCCGCAGCTTGTGTAGCATAACCACCAGTATGTACAGTTGGGCTGAATGGTCTGTTTCTGTGCTGTAAATTCTGCATCATTTTCCATAATTATTTTGATTCTGAATTTACATTATACTGTGGACTGCAGGAGAGAAACGTTCTGGACCGTTTACATAGAGCAAGATGGTGATCCTGGACTGTGTGGGGCTAAAGAGAGTGCGGATATGGTGCTGTTTCCTGCTCTGGTTTCTCTCACATCCTGGTGCTGAATGTTAATGTGGCTGCAGCCCAGCTGTTCTTTATTGTTGTTACCTGAGGTGGAGAGTGAAAGTAGGAGGAGGGACTTCACTATGTTAATGATCCTGTCCCCCAGCTGGATTGGCTTAGCACTGTGAGCCACTCTGTATGTGTGTCTGGATCCAACTTACGTGACTAATACCAACACTCAATGGAAAAATAGATCAAAATCCAGGCTTTCCATCTGAGACGGTGCTCGTGATGTTCTTGGCCTGGTGCCTGAACTCACCTTTGATGTCACTGAGCCTTGCCAAAGGAGGGGATGTGCTTCATTTGTCCTGCCTGGCTGTTCCCCTGCTATCTCAGTCTGCTGCCTCTTTGTGTCTTCAACACTGTCACATTCTGGCCAAGGGGGGAGGAAGTGTTGGCAACCCTTTCAGCAATTCAAAAATAATCTCTCTGACTTTGCCTCCATCCCCACAGGAGAAAGTTAATGGGACATTTTCTTTGCACACTTTCATTTATTAGTTTCAAATAAAATAAGGGGAGAAATTAGGCTGTTTGACTGACAGTCTGGAATCGTCCAATCAGGTTAAGGAGCATTGGTTCTCTTTCTAATTGGCTGAGGAGGGGGTGCACTGCAATCTGATGGGTGACCAATGGCAGGAGAGTGGGGCAGTTGGGTGAGGGGGGGTTGACAGTGGGTCATGTGACAACATCTCCAGGAATACAATCAACCATAGTTGGCAACCCAATTTGAGGTCTTTAGAAGGACAGTATTCTGGGCTGAATTAAGTCTGAGGGGCAAGAAAACACAGTGGGAACTTTAGAGTTAATGATTTAAGCAACCATTCATAAAGCATGCTTTTGTGGCTTGTGGAGGTGACTGGTGTCTGACGTAGCTACCAATTTGCAAGAGTTCATCATGACCCTGGTCAGCATGGCTCATGTGTGAATAGTTCCTGAAGGTCAGGGTTGGGGTCATGTTGGCTTCACCTTTAGCTCCTATCCCTCGGGACTGGGGGAGGGGAGGGGGGGGTGGGTTACATTCGCGAAAGGCCTACTGTGGGACTGTGAGAATCTCCAGACATGGCATCGGAAAAATATTTACCCACAGTCTGGGATTGAGAGGATTAAATTCACTGCACTTGGGTGAGTCATACAGATGGAACAGCCCAATTGGGCAGTAAAGGGTGACTCAAAGAGTTAACTTGGCTACACCGATGAGCTGAGATGGATCAGGGTCATTGTCATTTAATCCTCTTGGAGCATCACGCAACAACATGATTAAGAGTCCAGCCGACATCAACACACACCAGGACCAGTACGGTGGGTAGCAGTGAACAACGGCCGTTGTTTAGGTATTAGGTAGATTCACTCCGAGGTGCTCTGTTTACCCCGTGGTTCGCATGTTCTAACTCAACATCAATCTTTACATTCTGCACTTCGACATAACAATGCGAATGGGAAACTGTGATATCCCTAGGTGCTGCTTCCCACAACGAATCTCCATCGTAACTGACGGAACACATATCAGGAGCAAAGTGTGATTCCATTCTAGCTTCAATCACAAATATATCACACGCTGTCTGGCACAGACAGTCCCCTCCCCCCCCTTCAAAAATAGAAAAGCAATGCTTAAAGATTTGAGAAAATAAAACCAAAAATAATAAATCCCACTGTGCTGCAAGGGGTTAATGGAGAACTGTAACTGGGAATGAATAATGACTGAAAACAGGCCCAGCAGCTTCATCTGTTTCCACTCAGATGGGGCAGTGAATCAGATGGTGCAAAAACCACAAGACAAGTCAAGTTTACAGTTACTCCCAAGGCTCAGTACAATCTATGTTGCTGCAGCTTTCAAAGAGAAGGTCTTTGATTAAGTTGATAGCCACATCAGCGTAACAACTAAAAGCAGAGGCAGGTGGTGTGAGGAACGCTCATATCCTCTGCTAAAATGGATTAAGCTTCATGGAAATTAACAAAATGCAAAAACTGCTGCAAGGTCGTCACTGCATGCGGGCAACTCCAGAAACAAAAGTGCTAAAGGCATCTTTGAAAGTTGTGCTCCAGGTGAATGGGAATAAACAGCTTGAATGAAGCTGACAGGTCTTCCATTGATATATCTGATGTCTGGGCCACAGCTCTTCATGAATCTATATTTACAGAGAGTAATAACCTCCATCTGCTTCAAAGTTGATAACTAGTTTACAATAGTTAATTTCCAAATGGCACTGCCAGATACACAAACACACATTCACACAGACAGACATACACACTCACATAAACAGACACACACAAAGAGACATACAGATACACACACAAAAGCATGGAAATCTCACACACAGACAAACACACATGCAGAGACACAGATACAAACACAGGGAGAGTGGGTGGTACGGTAGCACAGTGGTTAGCACTGTTAATTCACAGCTCCAGGGTTCCAGGTTCGATTCCCGGCTTGGGTCACTGTCTGTGCGGAGTCTGCACATTCTCCCCGTGTGTGCGTGCGTTTCCTCAGGGTGCTCCGGTTTCCTCCCACAGTCCAAAGATGTGCAGGTTAGGTGGATTGGGCACGTTAAATTGCCCTTTGTGTCCAAAAAGGTTAGGTAGGATTACGTGAGTGGGGTGGAGGTGTGGGCTTAAGTCGGGTGCTTTCTTCAAGGGTGGTGCAGACTCGATGGGCCGAATGGCCTCCTTCTGTACTGTAAATTCTATGATTTTATGATGAAAGTGTTAAAATCTCACACGCAAACATAGGGAGAATGGATCAGACAAACACACACACAAACACAAACAGACAAACAACATAGACACACACACAGACAGATATATACAAACAGACACACACACACACTCACATATGAGAGAGTGGAAATCTCACACAAACATAGGGAGAGTGGATATCGCGCACATTCATCACACACAGAGACACACACACACACAAACAGACACACATAGATACATACAAATAAGCACACGCACACACACACAAAGGCACACACACACATATGAGAGTGGAAGTCTCAGACACACACACACAAACATGGGGGCTCGATTTAGCGGTCATTCTGCACCCAAAAAGTAGCGTGCCGTGGTGTAATGTGGCTGGTAAACGAAGGGAGACCCCGCTCCCGGGATCTACCTGGCTCGCTACACCTCGCGAGATCTAACGCGCTGGCATGAGACTTCGATATGTGAAGGCCGCCTATTGTGGGCAGGATTACTTTTGGCAAATCTGCACATGAGAGTGAGACAGGGGTGGCGATATTCTCCTCTACCCGGTGGGGTGGGCCCCACCGGCGGCGAGGGGTGGAATCGTCTGCACCTTCAGGGGCTAGGCCGGCGCCGGCGGGGTTGGCGCCACACCAGCCGGTGTGGAAGGGCTTGGCACCACGCCAGCCGGCACCAAAGGGCCTCCGCAGGCCGGTGCGAGTTGGCGAATGGGTGGGAGCACCAGCATGTGCTGGCGTCATCCCAGCGCATGCGCAGGGGGGTTCTTCTCTGCGCCGGCCATGGCGGAGGTTGACAGCAGAAGGCGCGGAGGGTAAGAGTGCCCCTATGGCCCGCCTGCGGATCGGTAGGACTCTGCAGGCCACCCGTAGAGCCAGGTCCTGCCGGTACGGACCTGGTTTGATTTACGCTGGCGGGACAAGCCGGAAACGCGGGGCTGCTCGGCCCATCGCGGGGCGGAGAATCGCCGGGGGAGGGGTGCTGCCAACGGCCCCCGACCAGCGCGGCGAGATTCCCGCCCCCGCCGAAAAACCGGCGCCAGAGAATTCGGCAGCCGGCGTCGTGGAGGGATTCACGACGCCCCCTCCGCCGATTCTCCGACCCGGCGGGGGGTCGGAGAATCCCGCCCCTCGTCTCACTTTGATATGCAGTTCCCAGAGGTAACCAAGGAGTTGGAATCTATCCCTTTTGCCTTGGAGACCTCAGATTAGCGCCGTTTAGTACTGGTCTCCACAAATAGGGAGCAGATGGAACACCACTCATAGCCGTCTCGCAGGGGATCGGAGGCACTCAGGTGCTTGCCCTCTGGGCAGGGTGTCACCCTGGCACTGCTGGTGCTACTTGGGCACCCTGGCACCACCAGCCAGGCACCCTGTCCCTGCCAGCCTGGCACCCTGGCAGTGTCACCTGAGTGCCAGCCTGGCACTGCCAGCGTGTCAAGCTGCATTTTGTGTGTGGCACTGATCCAGCTTGGGGGGTGTTGCACTGAATGGATTTGGGAGGGTGCAGGGGGTCCTGGGGATACCCGTATACTGAGTTGGGCTGGGACACCGGGGGGGGGTTCAGGGCTTGCATCCGGATGTCGAGAGATCAGGACACCATTTAAAAACTGCGAGCGCCAAGAAAGATGCGGCTAAACGCACTTGCTCCGGCACTCTGTTCCTATTTGGTTAGATCTGGCCCAGGGAGAGGGTGGATAGCACAAACGCACATGCACACTTATCACACATACATATACACATACACACACACACACATACACAGGAAGAGAGTGGATGTCAAACACACACAGGCGAGTGGCCACACACACACACACAAAGCAGGGTGTAGATCCCACACACACAAGACAGACACACACAGGGAGAGAGTGGATATCATACATATACACACGAGCGAGTAAACATTACACACACAGAAGAGAAAGAGTAGACATTACAAACACACACACAGAGTATGTGTAGCATACAGGCACACGCTATCTGAAAAATGCTCCAGTTTCTTTCTTTGTGTACATGTCTAGTTTCAATGTCTTGCTACAATGCCTGCAGTACATGTTTAGACAGCGGGCAGTTGTCAGAGATGACAATCTCAAGTTATTTAAATCCAGATCGAGGTTCGACATCAGGAGCTGATTCTTTCCTTAGAGAACAGGACAACTGAGAGAAGTTGTTGCCTTGTGCTCTGAACATCGATTCAACAAATTCTGTCAGGCTACAGCTGACCGTTTTTCTGGCTGAGCGGCGATCACCTGGTCCAAAACATAAACACCACTGAACGTGAATCGGGGCCAGAGAGTTCTGGAATGGCTTTGAACATTTGTGAGTGTTGTGAGAGGAATCAGCCAGATCTTTAGCACTTAACTGACCTTAGTACTTAGTCTGCCTCTGGTTTCTGGGTTGGGGGATGTATGTACAGCAATGCACAGGGCAGTGCAATGGTGTAAGATAGGCTGGATGGAAAAAGATCATCTTGTTCTGTCTGTCACTGTTCATATATTTGTAGGTTAAAAGGGTTAAAAAGATTAATCAGAAGCAAACCATTCCATTCATACAACACAGCAGGGGGCATTCAGTCCATCTTTCCTACATTGGCTCTTTGAACAAACTAGCATTAGTCATGACCCCCTGCTATTTCCCTCTAGCCCTGCAGTGTCATCCCTTTCAATATTCCCAATTCCACACAGACACCCAAAATAAGGAATGAGAAAGTCTTGTATAAGTCTTGCACGGAGAAAGGTGGAGGAATTCAGTAGCATAAGTCAAGAAACGTGTCGGAACTTGTTAAACCAGGGGTCAGCAGGGCAAAGGGAGTCATGGGGCAGGATTGTTGCCTCATTCGACGGCACTCCTCCAACATTGGAAACATTCCAGAGGTCGCGACCCTGCTTGATGTTGGAGTGAAGCACTTCAGCATTTTGCAGAAGGCAGGTAGTGCATCACTTCCATGATATTCTCTAATCAGGAGGCAGGAGTTGGATGTGACGGGCCTCAATCTGGATGCAGAAAGAGAATGTCAGCCCTGAGGGAACAGACAATCCATGTATCAATGTGGCTGTCTGTCTGGGTAGGCCAGTCTGAAAGTTCATTGGTATCTCCCTGGAGGTCACGCTGAAGGCGGTCAGAGCCAGGAGGAATATTTTATTTTCAAAAAGGATGCTAGCCGGGCAAACTATGGAAGAATGGCAGAAGGTCACTCAAGAGCCCAGTAGATACAATGCGGTTCGCAGCATGTGGCTTCAAAGGCCATCTGAGATCTGGCAAGCTGAATGTGATGCAATGCCCACCTGGCAGACGTGAGGGTTTTAAAGGTTTGGCATGCCTCTGAGCAGGAGGGCCTCAAGGCAGCTAGTGTTTAGAAACACCAAGGGGATGTTTGCCCTGTGCCAACCCTCACCCAAGAGAAGGGATCCAAGTGATGAATGCTTGGGAAGATGAGAATAGAAACCCAGGGTCAAATCAATACCAGACTCAGCACATATCTGTACTGTGGATCATGAAGGTCAGGTGGGAAAGTTAACAATTGTTGAACTCGTGGAGTAGTTCAGGGGATGGAGCTGGCAACTGGCAATATTGATGCCCATGGATGAGGAAGCTTGATATTGGAAGGGTGGCCATGGTGCAGGTAATTGGTAATATCGGGATTGGTGTGTGACAGAGCCCCAGGCAGGAGCTCCTCCACTGAAAGATTGACTAACCTCACGGTCACATGTAGCAGCAGTGAGCTGGTGTGAGCAGGTTGTACAATACCCTCTGTGGCATTGTTACAGTGATGAGATTGTCCTGTATTTGGTAAGTGTGGACTTGCAGCTGGACAATGAAAAGGCTGAGGCAGGAAGCAACCACGTGGATGGCGTCACTACCCAAGAATCCGCATTTTATGGAGCCGGCCCTTCGGCCCCTCTGACTTAGACATGTGATGGGTCCCATGCCCACTTGACCGAGGCTGTTCCTGCTCAAATGCAGCTGGCATACCCTCTGGCAATACCATCATGCACACCACGATCCAAGGATGGGCACCATGGGCAGCTCAGCCACCACTACGTGCACTCAAAGAGCCTGCCCCTGCATCTCTTCCAGCCAGTAGATGGAGCTCCATGGAGGGGCTCTTGCAGATAAGTGGCAGTGCATCACATTGGCTTTCATCTGGGTGCAGATTATAAAACTTTTGTTCATGCCTGCTCTTTAATGGGAGGTAAAGGGCTGTGGGAATAAATTAACATGTCTTGTTAGTTCTGGGAAGTTAGGCCTCATCATGTGATTGTGTGTAAAGTATGAGAGTGTCCAGAAGCAATGCGCACTCACAGGAGCCTTCCTGCATCATGTTCTATTGCAGGATCTATTGTGCTCCGGAGAGGTGGTCCTAGATCAGGTGGTCCTGGTCTACCCTGACCTCATGGTCATTGTATTGTCACAGGAGACCAATCTATGGATGGCCTTATTGCATCTTTTGTTGATCCTCATCAGATTCCTCATCCTCCAATGTGGCGCTTCCCGATGGACTTCCACCAGACCCATTCCTCTTGATATGGTCATGTTGATACAGAGCCCAGCAGCCCTCAACAAGGCGGGAAGCCCCTGAAGGGATGTGCTGGAGGTTACCACCCCTATGAATCGAGACACCAAATCCATATTTCAGGAGGCCGAAGACCTGTTCAGTGGTGGCCCTTGCGGAGTGATGACACTGGTTATATTGTTCTTGTGCCTCAATTGTGGGGTTTTACACGCGGGGTCATGAGCCATCTCTTCAAAGGATATCCTTTTCGGCCAGGGCTCATCCATGGAGGCTGTCTGATGACAGATATAGCTGTAGCACCAATGAAGGCCTCAGAAGGGATGAATCACGCAACTGAAGAGACCCCTCATTCTGATAACATACCAACTAAAAGTCTATCTCGTGGAATGCCCTTCTGTTGATGAATGGTCCGCCCTCAGAGGATTACGCTTTGATAGTCCCATGTATGCAGTCAATCATACCTTGCACCTGAGGGAATAGTCATTGCGGTAAACCCCATGGCCCTCTGTGCCTGCCTGGCTGCATCTGTTTTGAAGGTGATGAAGTCCGATGTCCCCCAAAAAGGTTCATCTGTCAGTTGAGACAGTCAGCTCGTGGTGGCTGTTTGTGAGACCCCACATAGGCCAGCCATGGGCCTCTGTAGAAAGCCAGGTACTAGAATATTCAAGAACACTGTCAGCTGCTGGAAGCCGGTGGTCCATTTGAGCCTTGTGGCATTAGGTCATCCTCCAGGGATGTGCACAATAGGCACATGCATCAGCAGCACTGCTTCTCCGACACACTGAGGGAGCTGCCTCTCTGGTGATACAGTCCATTCTGAAGGTTGTCACGATGATGGAGAAAAACCCTGAATTACGTACAGACATACTGAACTTTTAAATAAGATGTGTTTTTAAAAAATGGTATACAAGCCAAAGATGGCTGAGGATGTAAATTCTGAGAATATAAATTCAGTCATTGTCTGAATTGCTCTGGTATGGGTGATATTAGGTCATGAGAGACAGTGGAGTATCACACCCTTTTTGACATATCAATAGTAATAATTTTTATTGTCACAAGTAGGCTTACATTAACACTGCAATGAAGTTACTGTGAAAAGCCCCTAGTCACCAAATTCTGGTGCCTGTTCAGGTACAGAGGGAGAATTCAGAGCGTCCAAATTACCTAACAGCACGTCTTTCGGGACTTGTGGGAGGAAACTAGGCACAAAGTAAATGTTGTAATCTCCTGTGGATATAATGGAAGCCAATTATCATTTCAGCAGGAATTATATTCTGTAAAATATGCCCCAGACTGGTTTGTGGATTTTAGTTTTCCAAGAATACACAGGTGAGCGGGATAAAATGCCAACTGCAAAACTTGGGTGTGTAGACCAGTGCTGAATGTGTCAGAGTGTGTGACAGAAACAAAACGAAAGACAGGAGCAGTCAAATGAAAAAATGAAAATCGCTTATTGTCACGAGTAGGCTTCAATGAAGTTACTGTGAAAAGCCCCTAGTCGCCACATTCCGGCACCTGTTCGGGGAGGCTGGTACGGGAAATCTGCTCTGGGAAGTGAAAAATAAAAGCCTCTCACTCTCTCTCATTGCCGAAACAAGCCAACTTATCAAAACCACGGCTGAAAAGGAAGAGGGACAACTCCTCAGCTCAACTGCAGGACCCTGGAATCTCAAAACCAACTGCTCAACTGCTGAAGTCAGCGCTACTGCAATCACAGGCCTCAAACGGCTGCAATGTTTCACCATCTACCCCTCACGGACAAGATAAAGACTGATTTGTATATCTTTTTGATATATCTTTATATCTCTTTTGTACACTTTCTTGAACACAAGAAAGCCTGGTTAAATTAGCTCCTTTTAAAACATATATTGGAAAAGTGAAGGGATCCTTTTTGAAATAATCTTGTTACGACCAACCGAGGAGGTGGAATGAAGAAAGGGAGCCAGTTCATCCTTCCTCACCCAGGGGATTAACACTGTGGGGGCATCCCGTCCGGAATTTAACAGATTGGGGCTCATGTCGACGCAATTCCCACAGAGGGGACGGAGGGTAACAAATCTGGGGATCTCGTCCTGGGACCACTCGGAACAAAGTGACACTTTCTGGCCCTCCTGTCCCTTGACCAGCTTTTCCCTCGACCAGTCTCTCCTGCTCCTCAACTGGCCCCTCCTGCCCCTCAACCAGCTGCCTAGGTTGCTGGAACCACTGTTCATCTCCATTGCTCCAGAGCTCCTCTGAACATATGGTCCCATGAGGATATATAGTCTCAATCACTAGAGCCTCAACTCTTGCCCCTCAATGAAAGAGCATTTCCAATCTGCGAGCCCTGCTTCCATTTTGATAGGCAGTGAGTTCACATGAGCTCCTCTTAACCAATTCCCATTTTTAATAGGTAGGATTTCATGGCTGCCATTTTCGTAAAGAGCCCCTGCGTGTGTGCCTTTGACAAAAGTGCAACACTGAGGTCAAAAGACCTATTTCTCAAGTGCCTGCTTAATCCCCTGAATTGCCTTTTTCTATTCGTTCTTGGAATAGCTGTCGAGGCTACTTCATTTCAGAGGGCAGTCAAGCACGTTGCTGTTGGTTTGGAGTCATATATCAGTCAGACCAGGTAAGGGCAACAGATTTCCTTGATCACAATAATCAACAATGGGATCATCATGAGACTATTAATTCTAGATTTTATTGAATTCGCATTTCACCATCTGCCACATTACCCTGGGTATCTGGATTACTACTAATTACTACTGGATTAGAGACAATACCACTACCCCATTGCCCGTCTGCTGCTATCGAGAGGGTGACCGTCATCTCCAAGAAGCCACCTCAGGATTGTATGGAGAAGGTAAAATATTAGACATCTGGTGCAACTACAACATTGGCATCTACCCGGAAAGGTGAAAAATTCCCGAGGTGTGTCCTGTACACAAAATACAGGACAAACTCATCCCGGCCAATTACAGCCCCATCAGTCGACTCGCAATCATCAGTAAAGAGTTCAAAATGATAATCAACAGTGCTATCCACCAGCACTTACTTAGCAATAACCTGCTCGCGGACACTCAGTTTGGGTTCCGCCAGGGTCACTCAGCTCCTGACCTCATTGCAGCCTTGGTTCAAACGTGGACAAAAGAGCTGAACTCAAGGGGTAAAGTGAGAGTGGCTGCCCTCGACATCAAGTCAGCATCTGTCTGAGTATGGCATCAAGGAGCCCTACCAAACTAAAGGCAATGGTAATCGGGGGGAAACTCTCCGCTGGTTAGAGTTGTATCTGGTACAAAGGAAAATGGTTGTGGTAGTTGGGTGTCAATTATCTCAGTTCCAGGACATCACTGCAGGAATACCTCAGGGTAGTGTCCTCGGCCCAACCATCTTCAGCTGCTTCATCAATGACCTTTCCTCGATCACAGGTCATAAGTGAGAATGTTTGCTGACGACTGGACAATATTCAGCACCACTCATATCTCCTCAGATACTGAAGTAGTCCATGCCCATCCTGGGGGATTGAATGGGCATTGACCAGAAACTGACTGGACAAAGCATTCTGCTTCATTAGCACCTCATCCACCACATTAAACATTCATTGCCTCCCCCATCGACACAATGACATCAATGTGTACCATCGACAAGATGTTATAATTCACCAGGGTTCCTTCGACAGCACGTTCCACGACTTCAGTCACCTAGAAGGACAAGGGCAGCAGATGCATGGGAACATGACCACCTGCAAGTTTCCCTCCAAGCCAAATGTCATCCACATTTGGAAACATATCACTGTTCCTTCACTGTCACTGGGTCAAATTCCTGGAACTATCTCCCGAACAGCACTGTGGACAGCACATGGACAGCAGTGGTTCAAGACACGGCTCACCACCAGTTTCCCTTGGGCAATTAGTGGTGGGCAATAAAATCTGACCTTGCCAGTGACACCCATATCCTTTGAACAAACACATGTTAAAAACTAATGCATTGCACCACAGGGCAAATTCCTCCGCTGGCCTCTCTTCCTAGACACCTCCAATGGCAAATTCCAGCTCATGGGAAATAAAATACAGCTGCAAATGAGGAATGTAACAGGAAAATCCTTTCAGTATTTTAGCTGCCAGAGAAGAGGGTGAAGCCCGTCATATATGTATAGGCATGGAGTAGACTGTCAATCTAACACCGCAATAAAAATGAAAAATTAGTGGTTTCTGTAAGATCTGGAATCCGAGGGTAGTGTTACACCCAAGGACTAAATGGAAAAGCGTCCTGTTATCTCTTGCCCTCTGCATTGGAACATGAGAGCATAAGAAATAGGAGCAGGGACAGACCATACAGCCCATCGAGCCTGCTCAGCTATTCAATATGATCATTGCTGATCTCCTGCCTCAATTTACTTTCCTATCCACTCCCTATATCCCTTAATTCGCTGAGAAATCAAAATTTTGTCTATTTATGCCTTAACTATGTTCAAAGATGGATCATCCAAAACCTTCCGGAGTAGAGAATTCCAAGGTTTCACAATTCTTTGTCTGAAGAATCTCGGGGCATATCCTGACTTTGGACCCCAGTGTAACATTGGGGACAGCAAGTTGATGGCTCGTTGAATTCACCAGGAAGGCGCCTACTGCCAACCTGGTGTGGCAGTGTAGGCGATCTGAAGGAGAAAAGGGGTGCCCGGTCTCACAACATAAACTGGAACTGCCCTTACCCTGTCCCGAACCCAGGTAAACCCTCCTTTACCTTTGCTGAATTCATCCATCTTGATTGGCATGACTGGGCTCTGAGGGGCGGAGTCTCCACTCAGAGAGTAGCTGTGCTCTGCCTGGATGTCCGGAGTGGCTGGGTCAAGATCCATGTCCAGCAGCGGGTTCTTTTCAGCCAGCAGGGGGTCATCGAAGAAGCTACTGAACAGCTCGTTGGAGAAGTCATCCAGGTTCTCCGAAAAATGCTGCAAGCGCAGAAAGAAAAGTGTTATTGGGCACAATCTAACTATACCTCGAGATATTCACGGTACAGGGACAGAGGGGAGAGACAGGCCTTGGTCTTCTTACAGCAGAGAAGGCTATCAGATGATTCAATGAAGTTCCTCAGTTTAGGTAGAGTAAATAAAGAAGAATTATTTCCAATGACTGAAACAACACTCAAGAAGCTCAATACCATCCAGGACAAAGTAGCCTGCTTGATTGTTACCCCTTCCTATCCCTCCACCACTCACGAACAGCAGCAGCTGTGTGCACCATCCGTAAGATGCACTGCAGGAACTCACCAAGGCTCTAAGGTAACACCTTCCAAACCCAAGACTGCTCCATCTAGAAGGACAAGGGCAGCAGATACATGGGAACATCACCACCTGAAAGTTCACTTCAAGTCACTCACCATCTATCTTGGAAATATATTGCCGTTCCTTTACTGTCGCTAGGTTAAAATCCTGGAACCCCTCCCTAACAGCACGGTGAGGGTACCTACACCTCAGGGACTGCAGCGGCTCAAGGTGATCTATCTTTGAGCATAGTGAAGTTCAGATTTCAGATGATTACAGCAGCTCGATTAAGTAAAATGAGGAGAAACATTCTGACGCAATGAGTTGATAGGATGGTGGATACGGATTTAATAATGTCCTTCAAAAGGGAATTGGATAAAAAGAAATGTGTCAATCTGGGGGAAAGAATAGGAGTGTGGAACTAACTGAATTGTTCATTGAAATAGCTGATACGGACCTGGTGGGCCAAATGGCCTTCCTCCAAGATAAACCATTTGATGTTGTTGCTCTTCACACATATTGACTGATTCCATGATATTTTTTTCCCCTGAAACAGGTTGCAAGCCTGTTGCCAGAGGCTTATAGCTTGAGGGGCACCACTCCACATCAAACAAAGTTGACCAGGAGTCCCTTACTCTTACCACCAGCAATTGGCATGTTGGGAGGATTTTGCAGGTTGATACTCGACCCGTTTGGCACCTTCCTTGGCCATCAAGTCCTGGGGCAGGACCTAAACCCAGAGTTTGTGGTTCCAGAGGCAGGGAGACTGCTCACAATGCCACAGAATCTCCAATTGCATCTGATGGATCTACTGTAAAACACAATAGTGAACCCAGGACAGTGCCACTTATATAAGCCAATCTTAAAAAAAAAATGTCAGATTGCAAACTTAGTTTGGAACAAAAAGCACTGGCCGGGATTCTCCGTGGAAGGGCAGCACGGTAGCATTGTGGATAGCACAATGGCTTCACAGCTCCAGGGTCCCAGGTTCGATTCCGGCTTGGGTCACTGTCTGTGCGGAGTCTGCACATCCACCCAGTGTGTGCGTGGGTTTCCTCCGGGTGCTCCGGTTTCCTCCCACAGAACAAAGATGTGCGGGTTAGGTGGATTGGACATGATAAATTGCCCTTAGTGTCCAAAATTGCCCTTAGTGTTGGGTGGGGTTACTGGGTTATTGGGATAGGGTGGAGGTGTTGACCTTGGGTAGGGTGCTCTTTCCAAGAGCCGGTGCAGACTCGATGGGCCGAATGGCCTCCTTCTGCACTGTAAATTCTATGATTTATGATAGTGAGCTTGGGGCCAATTGTGCAGGATTGTGCAAAGCCTGGCCTGGGGGTTTATGCAGGCCCCTGGGAGCAGGACCCGGGACCGTGTGGACCATGGACCCAAGTGTTAAGATCTGCTATATAGTGTTCCGTGCCTGTTACTTAACTACCTGTGCCGGCTGGTTTAGCACAGGGCTAAATAGCTGGCTTTTAATGCAGACCAAGGCAGGCCAGCAGCGCCGGTTCAATTCCCATACCGGCCTCCCTGAACTGACGCCGGAATGTGGCGACGAGGGGCTTTTCACAGTAACTTCATTTGAAGCCTACTTTTAACAATAAGCAATTTTCATTTCATTTTATTTGTTTTTTACTGGAGGCCTCCAGGGTATGTCTCGAGCCACCTGATTGGCGACGAGGTAAAACGTTTTGATTGCAGCCGACAGACATTGTGGATTCTCACAGAGTCGAGAACAATTTAAATCACGAGTGAAAATGCCTATCATTGGGTCTTGGTGGCTTTCAGTGATGTTTTCCAGCCCCGGCCTGGCATGCAAATTTCCAATGCGGATGCATTAAGTCGCTTGCCACTGCCAAAGAGCATCCCGCCACAACCAGTACCCCAGGAGATCATACTGGTCTTGAACTTCCTAGACACTCTGCCAGTGTCTGCTGGGCACATCCAAAACTGGACCGAATGAGACCCCAATCTTTAAAAGATTGAAGAAATTACACAGATTGGCTGGCGATATGAGAAGTCTGAGATCAGAGGCCTTCCTTCACTCTCAGGGCGAGTTGACATGGAAGGATGGCCTGATTCTGTGGGGTAACGAGTGGTTGTTCCACCTAAACCAGGGAACCCCTCCTTAAAGAGCCTCATAGCGTCCACCAGGGCAGACAAAGATGAAGAAGCTGGCACACAGCTACGTTTGGTGGCCAGGCATAGATAAAGCCATTGAAGAATTGGTGTAACTCTGTCACCCATGCCAAATGCAGCAGTGCTCACCACTGTGCACCACTCTTCACCCTTGGGAATGGCAAGGTTGCCCATGAACCCGGGCCCACATTCACCACGTGGACTCTTTTGTGGGCAAGATGTTTTAAATCCTGGCGGATGCCCACTCTAAGTGGCTAACAGTTCAAGAGTTGAAAACCATTACCTCGACGGCCATGGTAGATACCTTGCAATGAGTGTTTTCCATTCATATACTTCCTAAATAAGTAATTTCACATAGTGGAACGTGGCACACAAGGATGTCCCGTACCACCCAGCTAATGTTTGGCTGAGAGGACGATTCAGACCTTTAAGAATACTATGAGAAAGCAACCTGATGAACCACTTCGTCAGCAGTTGGCTAATTTTTTGTTATTGTTACAACTCAACCCCTCACTCCACCACAAGGGTCACGCTGGCTAAGCTGCTCATTGACCTTTGGTTGAAATTTGGTGGGGAGGGTGGGTCATGCCAGATCTCCCAGAAGAGTCAGCAGTCACAGCAGAGGGGCGACAGATTGTTCCGTGTGGGAGACCAGGTCCGTAATTTTGCTTCAGATCCACTTTGGTAGCAGGCGGGTTGTGGTCCAGTCAGGGCTGGTGTTATATGGGGTCAGTGTCAACGGGAAGATCACCAGTAAACACGTCAGCCACATGCGGAGTCGAGGGGTTGCCACCCCCAGCTTGGAGTCGACAAGTTCCACCAGTGTGGTGAACAGTCCTGTAAGTCCGCCTGGCCAAGGGGACCGGGGGCTATTGTATCTACTCAACCACCTGCACCAGTTGAGGTCAGTGAGGCCAGCTCGCCTGTCGTTGAGGCAGTGCCTCCTCAGATGACACCGACTGTTACCAATTCAATTTCCCAGAAGCTTTTTAGCCTGTGGCAGGACTACAGACGTCCAGGAATATTTGGAGGTCACCAGATCAATTGACTTTTTGATGAATTCTCTTTTCCCTGTGGTCTCTGTTAACATTTGTAACTCCTGTACATCGTTTTTTTGGAATAGTTTTAATAAGGAGCTTAAAGTGGGAAGAATGTGGTAGCACGACCTCTTTAAGGCAACTGGCTCCACGGAACTCATGACCAATCGCGTGGGAGCACACAAACTCTGGAAAATGGGGAGTTTGGATGGGGCACTGTGAGCAGGACCCCGGAGAGTGTGGACCAGGGAGCTGAAGGGTGAAGACCTGTTGTATCGTGTTCTGTGCCTGTTACTTAACTGCCTTTGCCTTTCATCAATAAACCCCTCCAGTGTATGCCTCGAGCCACCATACCAGCCTTGCTGTGATTTCCCTGTGCTTCCAGAGTTCCTATTCATTCCCTATCCCCACATCAATACTGGGGCCAAAGTGTCCTATTCAAATATCCGACAGAAGCTACCTTGATGAATTGACAGTGGCCCGAATATCAAACACTTTTCACCCATGGAACCATTCTTATCCATTCCAAATTATTAAAAGGATGTAACATAATCTGCTGATTCCTCATAAAAGCAAATTACTGCGGATGCTGGAATCTGAAACGAAAGAGAAAATGCTGGAAAATCTCAACAAATCTGGCAGCATCTGTAGGGAGAAAAAAATAGCTAACGTTTCCAGTCCGATGACTCTTTGTCAAAGCTAACAGACAGAGAAAGTGGGAAATATTTATACTGTGGAGTGAGAATGAAAGATGAGCAGCACGGTAGCATGGTGGTTAGCATAAATGCTTTACAGCTCCAGGGTCCCTAGGTTCGATTCCCGGCTGGGTCACTGTCTGTGCGGAGTCTGCACATCCTCCCCGTGTGTGCGTGGGTTTCCTCCGGGTGCTCCGGTTTCCTCCCACAGTCCAAAGATGTGCGGGTTAGGTGGATTAGCCATGCTAAATTGCCCGTAGTGTCCTAAAAAGTAAGGTTAAGGGGGGGGGGGGTTGTTGGGTTACGGGTATAGGGTGGATACGTGGGTTTGGGTAGGGTGATCATTGCTCGGCACAACATCGAGGGCCGAAGGGCCTGTTCTGTGCTGTACTGTTCTATGTTCTATGAGTCATAGCCACAGAAACCCAGGGAAACTGGGTGCTAATGGCCACAGGAACCAAGGGGAAAGAGTGTTAATGGCAGTCCCCAGAGAGAACAAAAGATGTGAAAGGTCAAACAGCAGGGGAACTAACATCAGAGGATGAACTGTGCGGGGAGGGGAAGGGGGAAGCAAAGAGGAGAAAGGTGCAGGAAAGGTGGATAAGATTGGGAGAAAATTAAAAGTATATTAAGAAAGAAAGAAATGGTAAAAGACAGTTAAAATGAAATGAAAACAAATGGGTCGAGGTGGGGCTGAACACCTGAAGTTGAAACGGTAGCACAGTGATTAGCACAGTTGCTTCACAGCTCCAGGGTCCCAGGTTCAATTCCCGGCTTGGGTCACTGCCTGTGTGGAGTCTGCATGTTCTCTCTGTGTATGCGTGGGTTTCCTCCGGGTGCTCCGGTTTACTCCCACAGTCCAAAGATGTGCAGGTTAGGTGGACTGCCCGTGTTAAATTCGCCTTAGTGTCAAAAGGTTCGGTGGGCAATCCCAATGCCGGCTGCCGTATTTTCTGGCGCCGGTTTTCATGTGGGGGCGGGGTTCTCGCTACGCCGGTCGGGGCCCGTTGGCAGCGGCCCTCCCCGGCAATTCTCCAGGCCCCGATGGGCCGAGCAGCTGTCCGTTTCTGGCCAGTCCCACCGGCGTGGGCTAGGCATGGTCCCACACGAAGGGACCTGGCAGGTAAGTCGGCTGGGGTGGTCCTCGGGGGGCGTGGGGGGATCCGACTGCAGGGGGGCCCTCACGGTGGCCAGGCCCGCGATCGGGGCCCACTGATCTGCGGGCGATCCTGTGCCGTGGGGGAACTCCTTCCTTCCGCGACGGCCCCTGTAGGGCTCCACCATGGCCGGCGCGGAGAAGACAACCCTCTGCGCATGCGCCAGAATACACTGGCCGGTATTCACATGCGCGAAATCACGGCGGTGGTTCCGTGCATGCGTGAGATCACGCTGGCCCTTTGCCGCATGCGCAGTCCCTTCGGCGCCAGCTGGCGCGGCACCAGTCTCTCCGGCGTTAACCTAGCCCCCAGAGCTCTTTCGGGAGCTGTTGACGCCAGAGTGGTTCGCGCCAGTTTTCCCGCCGGCATGGGGACTTAGTCCCTGGACAGGAGAATTCCACCCTGAATCCTTAATCACTCTGACACTGAATCCTCACTCACTCCAATAGTGAATCTTCACTCACTGTGACAGTGAATCCTCACTCACTCCAACAGTGAATCTTCACTCACTCTGACAGTGAATCCTCACTCACTCCAACACTGAATCTTCACTCACTCCAACACTGAATCTTCACTCACTCTGACAGTGAATCCTCACTCACTCCGACACTGAATCTTCACTCACTCTGACAGTGAATCCTCACTCACTCCGACACTGAATCCTTAATCACTCTGACACTGAATCCTTAATCACTCTGACACTGAATCCTCACTCACTCCAACAGTGAATCTTCATTCACTCCGACACTGAATCCTCACTCACTCCAACAGTGAATCTTCACTCACTCTGACAGTGAATCCTCACTCACTCTGACAATGAATCCTCACTCACTCCGACACTGAATCCTCACTCACTCCGACACTGAATCCTCACTCACTCCGACACTGAATCCTCACTCACTCCGACACTGAATCTTCACTCACTCTGACAGTGAATCCTCACTCACTCCGACAGTGAATCTTCACTCACTCTGACAGTGAATCCTCAAACTCCGACACTGAACCCTCACTCACTCTGACAGCTAATCCTCACTCACTCCGACACTGAATCCTCACTCACTCCGACAGCGAATCCTCACTCACTCCGACACTGAATCCTCACTCACTCCGACAGTGAATCTTCACATTGGTACAATGATCATTTATTTTGAGCTACAGTAAAACCTCAATCTTATGGTGAAACGCAGATCAATCGAACCATGGATTCCAGGTCGCACCCTCGATTCCAGATGCCCCCAATGGTACCAATGGGTGTGAGATTTTGACCCCTGCTTCTCTCAATTCTGCTGAGGTCAACAGCTCTCTGGAGTTCATGAAAATAACCATTCTGCAGGTGTGGGTTTGCACTGTGAGTGACATCTCCAAACCATAGGGTGTGTGGTTAGCATCCACACATGAACCTTCTGTTTCTGATAATCCTGGCACCCTCTTGTCTGTCGCACTGACTTTGGCGAACTCATCCAAGATAAGAATGCTAGAGAAGAAGAATGTTGTCTGGACAACATCTGCTCTGCACTGACTAGTGATTTAACAGGGTGAAATCCAGAGCTGATCAGTATCAGGCAAGGCTACATACTCAGCTTCTAATCTCCTGGGTTAGGAAGGGGATTCACAAAAAGGTAAAGCTAAATGTTCAAGTCCCACTGTGAGGAGATGTTCGTCCAAGGTCACATCTGTCCTCTCAGTTCTATGCAAAAGATCCAATGACAGTATTTCAAGATGATTCCAGGTCAATAATTATCCCGCAATTCGATACACTGCTCACTTACCAGTTGCCTGGTAAATGACCATTGCTTTGTACAAAATAGTGCTGGTGCTGTGGAAACCTAACAGAGTTGAATTATTTTGCAAAAAAATTTTTTTAAAAAAATAATTACCCCACAACCGACTTCTGGTGACGGGGATGTGCTGAGCAGACACACAAAAGAGGCTCTCTTCCTGGACACACAATTTCAGGCACGTTCAACCTAAAATAGCCTGATAATTCCGGGAGAAAACCCCCTCACCCTCCTGTAACACCACCAAGACATGGCAAGCAGCAGCAACCCTGGGGACTGAAGGCAGCCAGACCCCTGAGAGGAAGACTGAGGCGTTGGCAAACACAAGTTCCTGGCCACATCGTAGGACCGCCAGATCGTACACAGGGCCTCCCCCTGATGAATGAATGGAGGAAGTTCCTAACGCAGGAACTCCAAGAGCTCAAGGATACCATCAAAATGGAAATGATGACCATGGTGAGAGTGACAGTAGAGGAGGCGCTGCAAGCAGCGTTGGAGAAGATAGAAAGGCGGCTGGAGATGCAGGAAACAACGATCAGGGTGCTGGAGAAGGCAGCAACTGACCAGAGTGATTGGCTCACCTCACTCGAGACAGAAATGGCAAGGTTGGTAGCGATGCCAGGGACATTAAAGGGGACGATCGAGGACCACGAAAATCGGCCGCGTCGCCTGAACCTCCGCATTGTGAGCCTACTAACTGGAGGGTACCGAGGGCAGGGCCAACAACCCCCCAACCAACATCAATAACACCTATTATCTCGCTCTTAGGGGCCTTTGCACTGTGTTCCTTAACCGTCACTACCCATCACAAAAGTATCTTTTTGGCTATAAAATACTGTGGGGCCTGCTTAGGTTCTGCAAGGCGTTCTATAAATGTAGGACTCTCGTTATATTTTGCAGAGGGAGTGCTAGCTGTGTTTTCAAATGTTTAATGGAAGTCATTACATATGTGGCGGAGTTTGCTACATGTGTAACCTCGTTTTAGTTACCATCTATTAGGCAGTCAATTGTTTATCCAGGTACACAGCTTGGGAAGGTTGGCCACACCAGATTCAGAGTTGCTAATCTCACCTGTGACCTTCCCTCATGGTTGGACCTGGAGTGCAAACGCCCTCCAGCCCCAAACACAGTCCCAAAACTCCCCCTCTCCAGCCCAACCTGAAGCCCAACTCCCCTCCTCATCCCCAACCACAAATCCAACACGCCCCTCACTACCCAATCCCACCTCATGCCGGATTGTAATTGGTCTGCGTATGAGGTCCCAAAAGGAAACAATGAAATACTCACTCTCAGTCCCGCCCGTCAGCCACCAGAAGGAGTGGGCAGGATCTGTCAAAATCATTGCATCCGGCTTGACAAGGGAAATATTTACCCTGGTGTGTTTGTTGAATGCGCAGAGGGTGTGCTTGGCTCAGCTAGTGCTGACTCACACTTAGGTGTGGAATTCACCAAGACTAGGTTTGCTAGCGGACTGTAATTCATCTGCTATTGTCAGCTTGCAATTTAAACTTAAATTTTTCACCCACACCATTGTACCTGTTCTGGTTTGTCAGTGAACTCGTCACATATGTTAAACGTGTTCTCCAGCTAAACCGGGATATCCTGTCCTTCAAACTATGTGTGTCATTGCTATTATAATTAAAAGACAAGTGAAGCGGTATCCGCCTCTCCTTCGCCCTAACTCATTGAAGAACACAATGCCACAGTTTGCCTTCCACCTTAATCAGATTTGCTCCATTTAAATATCCTTGTGTCAACCTGTGGGCAAGTGACCATACAACAGTCCAACGCAATCGAAGCAGAATGATGAAATACTGTAGGCGAGTGAGCCCCACCGAACGTGGTATGCCGCCCCACCCACTAAAAGCTGTCAATGGACAATTTGTGAATGAGCCGAGGTCAGCTCTGTTCCTCTTTCTGTTCGATTCTCAACCACTGAATTGAAATTGAATAACAGAGGCCACCACCAAGATTGAAGAATGGTGAAGGGGCAGGGATAGATGGGGGAGGGGAGAGGGGAAATAGGTGTAAGGGAAGGGGGTAGTGGAAGACAAAATCAATCAAGAACCTGCACCTTCTCCCCGTGTCTGCGTGGGTTTCCTCCTGTTTCCTCCCGAAAGATGTGCTGTTAGATGAATAGGGAATTTTCACAGTAACCTCATTGCAGTGTTAATGTAAGCCTACTTGTGACACTAATAAAGAATATTATTATTTTTATTACTCTCTCCCCACAACAGGAAACATCTTCCCAGTACTTATCATATCAAGTCCCCTCAGTTTCACATATGTTTTTAAAAGTTCACCTCTAAACTCCAGTGGGTATAGACCCAGCCTGTCCAAACTTTCTTCAGACGAAAACCCTCATCTCGGGAATGAGTCGAAAAGCAAATGGAATATTGGCCTTTATTGCAAGGGGAATGAAATATAAAAATAGGAAAGTTTTACTTCTTTCAACTGCTTCCAGCACAATTATATATTTTTTCAAATAAGGAGATCAAAACTGTCCACGGTATTCAATATGTGCCATCACCAAAGCCCTGTACAGCTGCAGTAAAACTTTCCTATTTTTATATTTCATTCCCCTTGCAATAAAGGCCAGCATTCCATTTGCCTTCACAATCACTTGCTGTACCTGCATACTAACTTTTAAACATTAATTTACCAGGACACCCAGATCCCGCTGCAACCCCTCTCTATTTCAATAGCATATTGTTTTTCTATTCTTCCTGACAAAGTGGAGAAATTCACACATTATACTTCATCTGCCAAATTTATGCCCACTCACTTAACTTGTCTATATCCCTTTGCAGACTCTGTACCACTTCTTCACAACTTACTTTCCTATCTATCTTTGTGCCATTGGTAAATTAAGCTACCATACCTTCAGTCCCAGCATCCAAATCATTGATGTATATTTTAAATAGTTGAAGCCCCTGCACTTTGGCACTCAACTTGTTACAGTTTGCGAATCCAAGAAAGACCACTTTATCCCTACTTTTGTTAAGTTTTAATAACTTGAGTTAAGTTATGTTAGCTAACCAATCGTTTATCCATGCTCATATGTTACTCCCGTTACCATATAATCGTACCTTATGGCACCTTATCAAATGCCTTCTGAAAACCGAAGAACACCACATCTATAGATTCCCATTTACCCATCTTGTTACTCCCCCAAAGAAAATTCTCATAGATTCAAGAAATATGATTTCCCTTTCACAAACCCATGTTGACTCTGCCTGATCAAATTATGATTTTCCAAGTATCATGCTATAACCTCCTTAATTATGGATTCTAGAAATCTCCCTGCGTCAGATATTTGGTTAACTGTCCTGTAGTTCCCATAATGTGCTGACAGTTGTGCCGCTGGCTGGGGGGCTACTGCCAGTAATGGGGGGGTGGCCAGGAGGTGGGTCGTGGGGTCGGGGAGGACGGGCATGGAACACCATCACACAACCTGCAAGACAGCCATACAGCGGCACTGCCGCTGACTGCCCACTGTGAACTTAATGCCACGGGGCGTGTGGGTGTCCCATCAGGCCATCCCCTTAGGTACCCTATGGCCCCAGCTGACCCATCAATGGGATGTGTGCACTCCAGCGCAACCAGTGCCATCCTGTTGGCTGGGATGAATGTGTGTAGGGAATTGAGTGCTACTATGCGGCTACAGCTTGTCAGCCTCTCGATTTTCAATCCTGACCCCGGCAAATCCAACGCCAATTTTCATTGGAATTGGTCGTGTTCTATGTGGCGCCGGTGCAAGCCCATTAACGGTTCCTGAATTGCCCTGGGAGTGGTGCAATTTTGCTGTCATAGAAGTCCACCGATTCTGTCCTTGCGTCAGCACTTAGGGCTGGATTCTCCAATTCTGCGGCTATGTCCACAGGATCCGTCTGCTCTTACGACCAAAAAGTCGGCGGCGCCCCCGCACTGACGCCGATACCTGCCAATACGGGCGCAGAATTGCCGGGTCTGTGGCCCTCTCCCGATGCTCCGCCCCCGATCGGCTGAGTCCCCGATGGCATGGGGCGCGTATCCTCTTACTTTTCAGGGACCTCGCGTGGCGGCTGCGAACCGTGTCCAGCGCTGGCACAGTCCGGGGGGGGGGGGGGGGGGGGGGGGGGGAGCCAGTTCGCTGACAGGGGGTGCTTCGGCGGGGGTTGGGGGGACTGATGGGGGGTGGTCTGGGGGTGGTGAGCGGGGTTACAGGGGGGGCAGTTTTTGGCAGATCGGGTCCACGCAGCTGACGCCATGTTGTATGGCTAATATTTCTCTGATCAAACAGATAATCAGATTGCCACTTGGGAAATCCTGCTTTGTTCAAAAATGGCTGCTATACTGACGGACATAACAACTGACTGTGGGTCACAGTAATATTTTAGATATGAAACTCTTTGTGACGATTTTGAGCACTATAATTGAAGGGTTATACAACATAGAACATAGAACAGTACAGCACAGAACAGGCCCTTCAGCCCTCAATGTTGTGCCGAGCCATGATCACCCTACTCAAACCCACGTATCCACCCTATACCCGTAACCCAACAACCCCCCCCTTAACCTTACTTTTTATTAGCACACTACGGGCAATTTAGCATGGCCAATCCACCTAACCCGCACATCTTTGGACTGTGGGAGGAAACCGGAGCACCCGGAGGAAACCCACGCACACAGGGGGAGGACGTGCAGACTCCACACAGACAGTGACCCAGCCGGGAATCGAACCTGGGACCCTGGAGCTGTGAAGCATTTATGCTAACCACCATGCTACCCTGCTGCAGGGTGAGTCTTTCTCACAAATGTGAGTCTTTCTCACGCAGGACTATTCTATTGCTTATCAGTCAGCTCTTTGTCATCTATCGAGATACAACCCTCCTGTCCCATCACATGGCCGATAGCTATAAAGTTAATTGCAAAATTAGAGGGTGCAACAATTATTACCACAGGGCCCCTCCCACAAGGAAATGGATTTTCTATTTTTTATTTTGAGAACTACCAACCTGCTGTTAGCACTTAAACAAGACCGCACCCAAATCCTGCTCATTGACAGGTAATTGTGGGCTGTGAAATTACAATAATCAAGCCAGCTTCATTGAAAACTTTCGTATAATCAGATCACAAGGCCAACCATAGTGCCTGACCACTATCCCAGTCGCAATATCGGCTACCCACACAGATAGGGACCTGGATGTGGGACCATCGGATATGAATGACTAGAACTATAGCAGTCTAAGTTGGGCCTTTAAATGTGGAGTGCTTGACTGTAGCGCAGTGGAGCCTCTAACAAGGGCAGCTAAGGAGCCCCAGATTTTACTAACAACATGGCAAGTCTTCCACCATCAGCCTCACTAACAATTGGATAGTCTCAGGCAGTGCTAATAAAAAGCGGGCAGTCATTCTATGGAAAAAAGGGAATTCTTCACACACTCCCCTCATTTACTTCCTCCCCTTCAGTGGGTAGCAACCTAACCCTAACAGGAATGCTCTTTCTGCTGAGCCTTTAACCTAAATGTGCCATTTTTTCAAAATGTCTCAACACAGAGGGATCTGGCTGTCCTTTGTGCATGATTGTAGAAAGTTAGTAAGAAGGTACAGCAGGTCATAAGGAAGTCAAATTGAATTTTAGCATTCATAGCTAATGGAATAGAGTATAAAAGTAGGGAAATGTTGTTGCAACCAAATAGGACATTGGTGAGACCACATCTGGAGTGCTGCACACAGATGTGGTCCCCTTATTTGAGGAAGGACGCAAATGCATTAGAGATGATTCAGAGAGGGTTCACCAGCTTAATTCCAGGGATAAAGGACTTGCTTATGAAGAGAGAGATTGAACAATTTAGGCCTATAATCGCTGGGGTTTAGAAGAATGAAAGGATATCCAAATGAGGTATATAAGATGGATTGACAGGGTAATAATAATAATAATAATCTTTATTATTGTCACAAGTAGGCTTACATTAACACTGCAATGAAGTCACTGTGAAAGTCCACTCGTCGCCATACTACACACCTGTTCGGGTACACGAAGGGAGAATTCAGAATGTCCAATTCACCTAACAGCACGTCTTTCGAGACTGGGAGGAAACCGGAGCACCCGGAGGAAACCCACGCAGACACATGGGAGAACGTGCAGATTCCACACAGACAGTGACCCAAGTCGGGATTCGATCCTGGGACCCTGGCGCTGTGAAGCAACAGTGCTAACTGTTGTGCTACCGTGCGGTAGACATAGAGCAGATGTTTCCCCTTGTTAGACATTCTCGAACAAGAAACTATAGTTTCAGGTTAAGGGGCGGCAGATTTAAAACAGAAATGAGGAGGAATTACTTCACTCAAAGGGTTGTGAATCTGTGGAATTTTCTACTCCAGAATGCAGTGGATACCGGAACACTAAACACATTTAGGGAGGCGATAGATAGGCTTTTAATTAGTTTGCGGGATGAAGGGTTATGGGGAGCAGATAGGAAGGTGGAGATGAGGCTGAGATAAGATCAGCCATGATCGTATTGAGTGGCAGAGCAGGCTCAAGGGACTGAGTGGACTACTCCTGCTCCTAGTTCCTATTGTTGAATGTGCCAAAATTGGCCTCAGTAACAAGAGCCTCTCACTGTTGGCCTCATTGACAACCAAGGGGCCTCATATTCCAAAACCTTAATCCCAGGTCACTCTGTTAGGGTGGCTTGGAAAATTCCAGTTTTAGACCAAAATTCCAGTGGTTCACCTAAATTTTTGGAGACCAACCATAAGAATAAAATTATAGTCACAAGTGCCCGGTAATACTTTGATTTTGGGTATTGTGTAATATTATATGGGTCCAAAAGCAACAAATGTTCTTTGAGGGCCAAAATGTTGCTCTGGCCTATCTTTGTGCCATCAGCAAATTTAGCTGCCACACTTTTGCTCACTTCCTCCAAGTCATTGATATAGATTATGAGAGATTGCTGCTTGAGCACTGATTCCTGTTGCACTACAGTAGTGACAGTTGCCAACCCGGGATGACCCATTTATCTCTACTATCTGCTTCCTGAAGCGAACCCATCCTTTACTCATGTTAATATGTTACCCCCTGTACAATGAGCTCTTATTTTTGTGTAATGACCTTTGACCGCGCACCATAGGAAATGCCTTTTGGAAATCCAGGTTCACCACATCTACAGTTTCCCCTTTGTCCACGTTCTTGTTGCTTCCTCAAAGAACTCTGATAAATTATTCAAATGCGATTTCCGTTTCACAAAATCACGTTGACTGCCTGATTTCATTGAATTTTCTAAGTGTCCTGCCAAAACCTCTTTACAAAGAACAAAGAAAGGTACAGCACAGGAACAGGCCCTTTGGCCCTCCAAGCCCCTGCCGATCATGGTTCCCTAACTAACAGTCACATAGTGGTTAGCACTGTAGTTTCACAGCACCAGGGACCGGGGTTCAATTCCCGGCTTGGATCACTGTCTGTACAGAGTCTGCATGTTCTCCCCGTGCCTGCGTGGGTTTCCTCTGGGTGCTCCAGTTTTTTCTCCAAGTCCCAAAAGACGTGCTGTTAGATGAATTGGACAGTCTGAATTCTCTCTCAGTGTACCCGAACAGGTGACAGAGATGGCGACTCGGGCATTTTCACAGTAATTTCATTGCAGTGTTACTGTAAGCCTACTTGTGACAATTAAGATTATTGTTAGATAGAATGTATGACACAGAAATAGATCATTTAGTTCAACTGGACATGTTAGTATGAGTCTCCCCACTCTATGCAGCCTTTTCAGTATATCCTTCAATTCCTTTCTTAGTGTTTATCTAGTTTCCCCTTGTGTTCTATATTCTAACCATGCTCTTAGCAAAGAAATTTCTCTTGTGTTATTTATTGAAGTTATGAGTTACGGTCCTATATTTTTGCCCTCTAGTTTTGGTTTCTCCTGCAAGTGAAGCTATTTTCTCTAAGTCTCTACTGAATCAGCTAATGACTTTATTACACAAAGAGGAATTTCTACCCACACCCTCTGTGTTTTCTCACAGAGAGGGGTTTATTTATCCATGGATAGTCTCAACTCCTAAAGATTATAATATTACTTGGAGAATTTGGTTTCAATTAATCCAATAATGGGCAATGCTTCAAAGAGACACAAAGATGTGGCCAAGTCATACATGGAGTGCCAGAGGTTACAGTGAATCAGGGCGCCATTGGTAACGTGATGAGAGGTAATTTAGCCGGCAAGTCAAACACTTGGAAACAGCGACAGTCAAAACAATGGCAACAGTTAGGCTCGAAAATCCTGGTAGGTATTTGTGTTTTTATTACTTATTTTCAGTTCAATCTTTGATTGTTGAGGGATTTCAGTACTTGGAGAATTGTACATTTTTCAAATTGTAGAATTCACAGTTCATAGACACTGACATTTCAGTAGTAGGATAGATCAAATGTAGAGTAAAGCTCCCTCTTCATTGCCACATTGAACAAAGGGATATAGGATAGGTTGAATGTAAAGCCTCTTGATTGTCCTATTTCAGCACAGGAGCATGTCCGTGAGGGGCCAGATGGAGAGTAAAACCTGCGCTTTACAGACTTTTTGGCTTCCAATAGTAAATAACGATAAGTTAGAATTTCCAGGTCAGGCACAGCATCGTTTCTACATGCGGATTAAAATACCCTCAAAATTGTCCTGACAGACTGTCTACCCAAATGCCAAAATGTGACTGCTCCACTTTCCATTGTATTGCTTTGAGCATGTCTTCCTTGACCTTGAAAGTCAGTAAATTCTGTTTCTGCCCAAATGGGTGTTAGGCTGATCAGATGGGGTGTGGAGCAGCTCCTCTCTGTTAGCAGTAACTTATAATTTTGTCCTATATATATATATACGCTCTACATGTAGAGTCTGTAATATGGATAGGAATTAAAGTTATTTCTTTAGGATGCCCTGCAATTTTAAATATGTCAAGCCCTATTTAAAAAGATTTGGTATGGAGTTTTGGGTGACCAAATTTTAAACTCTGCCCTTTGACCTCTGTGACCTCCCCTCAAATCCCAACCACAGAGGTTGGTTATAGCTGCCCTGTACTTTGCCAGAGCCTGGATAGTCTCCATAAGATCATTGTAGGGATAGCTTAGCATTATCACTAGTCAGTCCCTAAGCTCTGCTGAAATGGCTCATTGGTTTAAAATCCTTCAGATGACAGCATCTCTGAACAAAACAGCTCAGCTTTGCTTTGCTCCTGAGGACCTTGAAACACATCCAGCATGGATATGAACACAGTGTCAGCTGTGGTTCAGTTCGTAGCACTGTCACTCGGAACCAGCGACCTGAGTATATAATCTAACTGAGGGAGTGCTGCACTGTTAGGAGTGCATTTTTAGAATGAGACATTCACCCTCGGCCCATTCTTCCCTCTCAGGTGGATGTAAAAGATCCAAATGGAACTAATTCAAAGACGAATAAAGGAGTGATCACTGTTAATATGTATCCCTCACCCAACATCGTCAACAATTTCACTGATCTGTTACCTACATTACAACAGTGTTTACACCTACTCAAGAACGATTAGGAATCGACAGCAACACCCACATCCCATAAAAGAATAAATATACTTTTCAAACATGCTTAATTGGCTGCAAAGTGCTTTGGGCCATCGTGAAGTCATAAAGGGCACCGTAGAAATGCATTTTTTTCTTTTATGCTTCTGAAAAGCGACCAGGGTGACTTTTACATGAAATGCAGCACACTTTAACACCTGACTCATCAAACCAGCTCTATTAATATCTTATGCAATATGTGAATCAGAAACCGGAAATCAAGCACCAAGGGGTCAGTGAGAGACAGAACCACACTGTCCAAGAATGCCCTCGAATTCACGCCCAAGGACCTCCCAAGTTGGAAGGTGCCTGTTTTTATGCCAGGATAGATACCTATCTGGATCACTGACCATTCCAGCTGAAGTAGTCAAATTTCCTTCATTGGAAGGAGGTCTCTCAGGAGAGAGCCATGGCTTGTAGAAAAACACATTTAATGGCACAGGTGTAAAACAATTAAAGACTTCAACCCATAGTTTCATAAGAAGACTTCATTATATTGATAGTGTGCACTGGTGACTAATCTGGAGGATGTTTAAAAATTTGCTGCATTGTGTGGCATAGTATGGCACAGTTCCAATGCAAATAAAAAGGAGCATAACTTGGGCATTAACATCAATCTGTCATAGATCAACCTGCCGCAGGAAAGTGAAAATTAGGAGAGAAGAAAGGTACATTGCAACGGTGTGTGCGGTGGGTCTTTACATATATGTTTCTGCACATGGAGTAAAGTTGCGCTGTTCATGGACATTACTTTCCTGGGAAACCTCGCGAACAACCACATTACTTTACAATAGACATCAATTAATTTGGTTGCAGCCAAGTATAAAGACAATAAAGACTGTGCTGGTAAAAAAAATTAAACAGTAACTTACTGCAGAAATACTTTAGTCAAACAATAAAACAGGAACAATTTAAATTTTCCACATTTGCAGTGCTTTATCTGAGGGTGGTGATGGATTGTGATCGGAAATTAAATCGCAGCAACAAAGAACACCCAGGCAAAAACTACGTAGTCGATGCACACAAGATGTGCACTTTCTACTCCAGTCAAAATGTCATGGATACCTTCTGTTTTTGATACTTCACTGAGGTGGTTTATATTTCCTTTTCTTTTAAGTTTTTTTACTCTTATAAATCTATTTATTGAAATTCATAAACAAACATTAACATCAACCATATTATCAATAATCAAACAGCGAAGATATAGAGCGCGACTCTCCCAAAAGGGAACAAAGTCCTCAGCAAGCGCATTTAGCCGCGTGTTTCCCGGCGCTCACAGTGCTGAGAAACACACAGTCATTCAACGCGCCTCACATTGTATAAGGGGCCTGAATGGGGAACGCGTGGCTCAGGCTCCGTTTTGTACAGTGGGGAGCTTTGTTCACCAGACCTCCCCAGTGCAGCAAGAGATCAGGGCGCCATTTTTAAAACGATCCCCGACCTTCCCCCCCAGCCCAAACGCAATATGGGAGGGTCTCCGGTCCGCACCCCCTCCCAACACCCATGCCGGGCACCCCAGCCCGATCACTCAACAACGCCACCTTGGCAGTGCCCATGCCAGCCGTCAGTGCCACCTGGACACCTTTTTAACGGCAGGCTGGAACCAGGCAACACTGCCAAGTTGCAAGGCAGGCACTACCAGGGTTCCCAGGTGGCACCAGCAGTGCCAGGGCACCACCCTGCCCAAAGGGCATGCAGCTGTGGGCCTCCGGTCCACTGGGAGACCCTCACAAATGCCGTTCCATCTGGTCCCCATTGACAAAAGAGTTTGAGCTGATCAACTGAAATCTGCCGGCAGATTCTCAAAACAGGTGAATATCCCCTCTACAGATAGATCCCTGAAATGCACAAATCCCCTTGTCCTCCCAAGACCCGAATGATGGGTTCAAGCCTGAAGGCACAAAGAGGTGATTAGCGCAAATTGGGGCTAAAGAAGACAGGGAAAGAAAGTTTTTAAAAATAAATTTAGAGTATCCAATTCATTTTTTTCCAATTAAGGGGCAATTTAGCGTGGCCAATCCACCTAGCCTGCACATCTTTGCATTGTGGGGGCGAAATCCATACAAACACGGGGAGAATGTGCAATCTCCACACGGACAGTGACCCAGAGCCGGGATTGAACCTGGGACCTTGGCGCCGTGAGGCAGCAATGCTAACCACTGCGCCACCGTGCTGCCCCGGAAAGAAAGTGGAAGTGCTGTCGAAACTGCTCCCAAGTCCTCAGGGAGGAAATCACCACAGGACTCGAGGAGAAACCTGCAGGATTTTTTGAATATTGGCAGCCTTGTAATAGAACAGAAGAGACAGGAGGGCCAAGCCTCCCCAACCCCTGTCCCTCTGGAGCAGAGCGCTACGGATTCTGGGACACTTACCCACCTAAATAAAAGTAGAAATCAATTTGTTGACCGTCATAAAAAACAATTTGAGGGCAGCACGGTGGCCTAGTGGTTAGCACAACCGCCTCACGGCACTGAGGTCCCAGGTTCGATCCAGGCTCTGGGTCACTGTCTGTGTGGAGTTTGCACATTCTCCCCGTGTCTGTGTGGGTTTCGCCCCCACAACCCAAAAATGTGTAGAGTAGGTGGATTGGCCACTCTAAATTGCCCCTTAATTGGAAAAAAAATAATTGGGTAATCTAAATTTAAAAAAACCAAAAAAAAAACCAATTTGGACAAAAAAATGAGGATACGTTGAAAGAAAATGTGAAATCTGGGAGGCACATTGATTGTTTGAATCCTACCTGGCAGGGATAAAGGGAGACTACTCCACCTCTGCAGATCTGCTTTGACCTTACCGATGAGGCTTGAATAATTCAATTTGTAAAGTGACCCCCAAATGCAAACTGGTGTTAAAGAGGCAAAATGGCAATGAATTAAGTTGAGTTTCTCAGCAGGTAGGTTACTGGAAAACATGTTAAACCCTCTCCAATTCTCATACAGTTGGGCCAGGTTTTCAAAGAGTGATGGTTCATGGCACCTCAGAGGTGTCATCAAACACAGCATGAGGGGTCCTTTCATAATTCAAAAAGTTCTTCCCATGTCAAGGAATGCCCCCTGGAGTTGCCAACTGTGCTTAATGTTATTCCCGGAGGTTTCATCACATGACCTATCCCCCTGTTAAAGCCATTATTCGGCCAACACATCATCCGTGTTATGTATAGCCTTCCTATACCAACTAGAAAGCAAAAAGGCTTATTACCCAATTGAATTTTGCTTGACTGGGAGCCAACTGGTCTTTTATCTCCCAGCTTCAACATTTTCATGTCTGAGAAAGGAGAAGTGTTTAAAGAAATTTTATAAAGGACTATCTTTGTTTTTTATAATAAACTTAGAGTACCCAATTCATTTTTTCCAATTAAGGGGCAATTTAGCGTGGCCAATCTACCTAGCTTGCACATTTTGGGGTTGTGGGGGCGAAACCCACGCAAACACGGGGAGAATGTGCAAACTCCACACGGACAGTGACCCAGAGCCGGGATCGAACCTGGGACCTCAGCGCTGTGAGGCCGCAGTGCTAACCCACTGCGCCACCGTGTTGCCTAGGACTATCTTTGTTAATGTCACGATGAATTTTCTCCAGGATTGCACACAGTAGCTTCAACTTCAATTCCTGGAGAATTTAAGTCCATTCTGGAGGGCTGCCAACCCTATATGCCCCCTACATACCCCATGGCCTCTCATGCCACCCATGCCAAGATATACTCCCCACTGACCCACTATGGCCTCTCATTCCCCCGTGACAACCTGTGGCTTTTCCATGTCCATTCGCCCACTATACAGTGTTAGGCACCAATGAACCCGATAGTGATGGTAGAATGTATGAAAAATGTATTTAAAAATGCCATTCATCGATTACCTTCCCTTTTTAAATTTCAAAAATTCTTTCCACTATCGCCCAATAAAAGTGTCAATCGTCCAGATTCTTTGAAATTTCATTTTCTGAAGCTACAGATACCTGACACCTCTTTATTTTGTGTAAGTTACCATTGTGAAATTGACAGCATCCATCAGTAACTGCCAGCACAATGGATAGCTCTGACACTGAGATCAAGCTGAGCGCATGACAGCACAATCAAGTTATGGCTGCATAGCTGTATCTGTCTCACATCTATCCTGATGTAGCAGCTGAGCATTCTTCAAAGAAATGCCTACATGCCCAATGAGTCTGGCCCATGCACAGTACAGTGTTCAATGGCACCCCCTCAAGTACACATACACACAGCATCAATGCATTTATGTGCAGCACGGTGGCATTGTGGTTAGCACAATTGCTTCACAGCTCCAGGGTCACAGGTTCGATTCCCGGCTTGGGTCACTGCCTGTGCAGAGTCTGCACATTCTCCCCGTGTGTGCCTGGGTTTCCTCCGGGTGCTCCGGTTTCCTCCCACAGTCCGAAGATGTGCAGGTTAGGTGGATTGGCCAGGCTAAATTTCCCTTAGTGTTGGGTGGGGTTACTGAGTTATGGGGATAGGGTGGGGGTGTGTACCTTGGGTACGGTGCTCTTTCCAAGAGCCGGTGCAGACTCGATGGGCCGAATGGCCTCCTTCTGCACTGTAAATTCTATGAAAATAAAACTAGGCACATACACACACTGACAAGGACCTCTATAAAATTTACCAGAGGCATCTAATATTGGTGACAGATTGTGGTCTCTACAAAAAAACGCTCTACAATGCACTACCAATAACCCTTCAGAGCTCTTGGAACATTGCTAACCATGTCAACGAACTCCTGGGACCTTTAAAATGGAGTAGAGTATAAATAGCGGGTCAGAACCAATTCAAACACACAGAACTACCAGACTGGCGTACACTCCTGAACACATGAAGATACCAGGGGCGGGATTCTGCCGTAATCGGCGGGGCAGGCAACACCAGCAGGACGGAGTGGCGTGAACCACTCCGGCGTCGGGCCGCCCCAAAGGTGTGGAATCCTTCGCACCTTCAGGGGCTAGACCCGCCCCGGAGTGGTTTGCGCCCCACCGGCCGGCGGGAAAGGGGCTTGGCGCCACAACAACTGCCGCCGAAGGGCCTCCGCCGGCCAGCACGAGTTGGCGCATGCACGGGAGCGCCAACGTGTGCTGGCGTCAACCCCGCGCATGCGCAGAGAGCTTCGTTTCCGCACGGGCAATGGCGGACTGCTACAGCCGCCAGTGCGGAACAATAGAGTGCCCCCACGGCACAGGCCCGCCAACGGATCGGTGGGCCCCGATTGCTGGTCAGGCCACTGTGGGGGCACCTCCCGGGGCCAGATCCCCCTGCGCCCCCCCCCCCCCCCCCCCCCCCCAAGAACCCCGGAGGCTGCCCGTGCTGCCTGGTCCCGCCAGTGAGGGACCTACTCCAATTTACGGCGGCGGTTTACGCCGGCGGGACTGGCAAAAAACGGGCGGGACTTCGGCCCATCGCGGGCCGGAGAATGCGGGCAGCCCCTGGGTCCATTGAGTCGCGCCGGTCCCTGCCATTCTCCAAGGTGGGCGGCATGATTCACGCCAGGCCGATTTTTGGGGGGCTGGGGAATTTGCAGGACAGCGGGGGCGGGATTCACGCCGACCCCCGGCGATTCTCTGACCTGGCCGGGGGGGGGGGGGGGGGGGGGGGGGGGGTCGTAGAATCCCGCCCCAGGTGTCTCTGCTCCTACACTCCGCTCCTCACTGACATACAGCCTACGAGAGTTGTGTAACTCTCTGTAGATTTACAATGTCTCTGTCTCTGTGTCTACTCTTTATGCTCCACTGACTGGGGAAATGTTTTCTGGGGAGTCGTGGGGGTTGGTGGGCATTTGCACTTTTAACAATAATTTAGGCAGAGCCAGAATTCACCGCTCTTCAGCAGAGAAGAATTTGGTACGATTCTTGTGGATGTCTGGGCATGGAAATTTTGGAAGTTTGGGAGACGGTGCCGCAAACCCGAGAAGGGACTACAGGCAAAGACCGATATCTCAGGACCCTCTGGTGGAAGATGCTGCTGATGTTCGAATAGGAAGATACAAACAACAGCAGATCAACTTTGTGAGCAGATAAAATCTCCCCTCTCCTCAGTGAAATAAAGATTTGCATTTCTACAGCGCCTTTCACAAGCTCAGGATATCCCAAAGTACTTTACAGCCAACTAAGTACTTTGATGTGTCGTCACGGGTCTAATGTAAGAACTGTGGTGGGAAATTGGCACACAGCAAGACCCCAAAATAACAATGAGAAAATGATCTGTTTTGGTGAGTTTGATTGAGGGATAAATATTGACCAGGACATTATTGATCACAGGTCACATTGACCTCCCTACATTGCAGTTCTGGCACACAGGTACAGACATAGGAGTGGGCACTGTGGAGGAGACCAGCTATACTCAGGCAAGCAGCCTCTTCACTGTATGGTCATTCAAACCCTACTGATCTTGATGGAAGAGAAGGTTTTTGAATTTAGAAGCGATGGATAGTCTAGCAGCAACAGAAAGTCAAACGCTAGTCTCCTGGATGGTGCCTAAAATGTCATGGCAAGGGAGGAGGAGATTACCAAAGGGCTTGCACTTTTTTTTTCTCCAATCTGTTTCCCTCCGTGACTCTCCCTGGAAGGAATGACACTTAGATTGGATTATGATTCCAAGAGTGGCAGATATAATAGAATAGAATCAAGTTTTTTGTCAAATATGGAACATAGAATCACTACAGTGCAGAAGGAGGCCATTTGGCCCATCGAGCCTGCACCGACCCTCTCAGAGAACACCCTACCTTGGCCCACAACCTGCCCAATGCTCTTAACCCAATAACCCCACCTAACCTTTTGAACACACAGGGGTAATTTAGCATGGCCAGTCCACCGAACCTGCACATCTTTGGTCTCTGGGAGGAAACCGGAGCACCCGGAGGGAACCCACGCAGACACTGGAAGAATGTACAAACTGCACACAGACAGTGACCCAAGGTGGGAATCGAACCCGGGTCCCTTGCGCTGTGAGGCAACAGTGCTAACCACTGTGCCACCGTGCCCAAGTGCGCATACCTCATCCATGAGCATGAGCAGAAAGTTTCAGGAGGCTATCCAACTAAGGGGAGCATCATAGTAGAGGACTACTTTGCCCATCCCTACTCATTTCCCGTGAGAAACATTTGACGCCAATCAGAATTTAGACCGTAGGCTGATTTCTTTTTGTCTTTCCCAACTCTAAGCTTTTGCAGAAATTTGTATCCTTAGCTGAAATCAGCCAACAGCACAGGAATGAAACTTGGGGCCTCCTTGGTCAGGATGTTGTGGCTGTATTTCTTCGAACATACACCAGAGATTTGACTCTCACATGAACTGTTAGTAATAACTGAAGCCTCTTCTTCTGATGCCAGGAACAAAAGTTCTCCTCATCTTCCTTCACCTGGCCTGATCTGTGCCTTGGGCGTGCAGGCCTCTGGGGAAGAGGCAGCTCGACTAACACTAGGAGGTCAAGAGTTTGGATTGTAGCATTACTACAACCTTTGGAGTTGCCTATTCCCATTGGCTGAATTCCACCAGTTGTCAAGGAGGTTGCCAAAGCGAAGCAGCTGCAGCTGTGTGGAAACAGTGTCACCAGCGAACAAGCCAATGGGATTTATGGGTCTAGTGGATAGACTGTCAGCACAGTCGACCCACCATTCCAGCTGAAGGAGGGGAGAAACACTGCAAAATGGAGATGCAAACACCAAGAATGAATTTGTATTTATATGGTGCCTTTCGTGGTTTCAGGGTGCCCCACAGTCCTTCACAGCCAATGAAAAACTTTTGGAGTCACGGTTATAATGTAAGAAAGGTGGTAGCCAATTTTCACACAGTATGATCCCACAAACAACAATGTGATAACAACCAGGCAATGTGGCCTCTTTCTGACTTATTGAATGTGATTTTCCACGCCCCTCCCCCCGCAGTGTGTTTTATTGTGGCAGAGATTCCAATCTTCCGATCCCACTGCTGTCAACAGGTTTTCCTGTTGTTTGCACCCTCTAGCGCCGGGAAACCCATGCTGGGGGGGGGGGGGGGGGGTCGCTGTTGGCAAGACTGGAAGACCCTGCTGGCGGCAGCAGTGTGAAAATTTTGGGCATTGTTTTATTTCCTTCCATCTCTTTTGGAGTCACCTCCTTGGCCCACACCAGTCAGTACTGACGCAAATGAGCAGCCGGTCAATGAAATACTCCCGGGTGTTACCAATGTCACTCTCAAACCTGGGAAGTACATGAGAACGCACAACTTTAAATTCTCGATCATAATGATCTCAAAGTGCAGTGCGTTTGGGGTAGCCGGGAAGTGGTCATTTGGCTGCAGGAAGATCCCAAATTGATCCAGCCTCTAACAGCCTCTGGAATGGGTCAAGGGCATTTGTCTCTGTGGGCGCGATTCTCTGGCCTCATTACACTCACGCTCAAGCGAAATGAGGCCAGTGAATAGCGGGAGAGGCCAAAACGAGATCCGTGCCAAACAGTTTGCAGTGCCATTGGCCCACTCCCATAGGTGAAATCGGGATCTCACCATAGCCTGATGAGAAACCAATTATCACCATCTAAGCCCATTTCCATACAACTAACAAGGGCCTCCTGTCATTCAGTGGCCTCCCCAGCAAGTGGTCACGCTGGCGCCGATTAGTACTCCTTTTGAAAAATATGAACCTGGTGGAAGGGCTTCTGTGGGGAGCCGAGGAGGTCAAGAGCCATCTTTGTTCACAGGCAACGAGCCTGGGGGCGCTGGGAATGCCACCCCAGTGCTCGGTGGGGAGCGAGGGACCCTCGGCTGGGGCTGGCTGACCCTCCGCAGAGGTGGGTCGCCATGGGAGGGGGAAGGGGAGGACGCTGGGGGGGGAGGGGGGGGCAACTGCTCGCGGCACCACCATCCCAACCCCTGGATCGTTTACCCATTCTGGGGACAACCCTTGTCCCTGCCCGTCTGCCCCAATGACCACTCATAGCCCCCAGCAAATGCTGAGGCCTCTGGCTGTGTGTTTGAAGGCGATTGCCAATTAGGAGTAATTGTGGTTAAGTCAGTACTTCACAGATGTCAAGTAGATTCCCATGGATGGGCAGGCCATGTAGCATATGGGAGTCATTGCCAAGCATCCCAATCTCACCCTGGTGCCTGGACACTGTGTCTGAACACTGCGGGAGGCATCACCACACACGCAACATCCGAACACCCAGAGGATGAGACACAGCTCCGGGGACATGTCCATGCCCGAGGGTGGCTTAGCACCACGGGGAAGTTGTGGGGGATGCCTGGAGAGATGGGCAAAGGGTCCAGAAGTCAGCCCGCATTGCGGAAGGAAGTGACAGAGGCATCATAATGGTTGTGCAAAGAGGTGTTTAACTGTACAATATCCCACTCCCGATGCTGCTGCCCACCCCCCCCCCCCCACAACCCCCAACCTCTCCCCACCCCCTACCCCACCCCCACACCCTCCCCCCTCCCTTGGTGCCCTCAGTGATCCACAACGTGCCTGGCCCTCCTAGCTCTACCACCACGTCTAAGTGTTTTCCCGGGATGTAGATCTGAGGTGGAGGCTGCCAGATGCCTACCTCACCCCATGGCCTTCACTGCCCTTTTGATGGAGTCCTCTGGGGGCTCTGTGTCCAGAAGATCCCGGCTCACTTGTCAGCTTTACATGAACAGCCGAGCCACCCTGTCGCATGTGCCGACCTCGAGACGCAGTCTCATCAAAGAGGTGAAATTCGGGGGAGCTGGTGGCCAGCATCACTACTCCAAGGGACAGGTCCAGGTTGGCACTCAGCGCCCCCTCCTCCTGGTCGGTGCTCATAGGGTCCTGGGGTTCACCTTGGGATGGAGGGGTAACTGGTTCCAGCCCCGGCTGCCCCTGCATCATCTGGCTCTGCCAGGCGCAGCAGTTCCCTCTAGTCCCCACCATGTGTCGACGTCCTTGGCACTGCTCCTCAGTGACTGAGCCTCAGCCATGCCCACCTGAGACTGGGACAGGCTCCGTAGCCATGCCCATCTGAGAGCGGGACATGTCCCACAGAACTTCATCAAGGTCAGCCTGGTACTGGGTCACATTCTGTCGAGACTCTCAGCCATGGCCGTCACCGACTGTGTGACACCTTGGACACTTTTACTAATGGTGCCGACGTCGTGCACCAGTCTCTCCACTGCAGTCAACACCCTGGCAGCGTTGGCCTCGCTGCTGGCACCATTTCCTGCACCCCTAGCCACTGGGACTCCTCCAATTGGTTATGGATCTGCTGGAGTGACACTGACATCTCCCTCTGAATGTCCTGACCGCATCCTATCGTCTCCGTCAGCTCCGGGTAAACCTGTTCCGGAGGTTCAGCATCAGGCTGGGACCCAGATGGGTCCTGGGATGCAGCAGACCTCCGACTGCTGTCCCGCCTTGGGGTTCCTGCCTCCAGCTGATGGACATCAGCAGCAGTGCGGTGCTCAGCAGGTTGTGCCCTCGAAGCCTGTCCACTAACATGTCCCACTGAGGTGTATCTGCACTGGTGGAGGGTGGGGCTGACAGCTGTGCCGCGACTATAGCAGTTGTATCTTTGGAGCTCTCCTCCGAGGTGTTCTCCTCGAAGTCAGGAGAGGGTGCCGCCTGGGATAGGCTGGCACCATCAGCTGGAAAATATGCAGGAGAATGGACATGTGCTCAGTGGGAGGGATGGGTCAGTCAGTAAGGCAATAATAACTCACATTTGACAGATCCCTCGGGTGGAGCCTAGTGGTTCCTCACCTCTGCGGCATCTACCAGCCTCCGGGTGGGTGACCCCAGTCACCTCCAGGGCCCGCTCCTTGAGGGAGGTGAGGATTCTTATGTCCGGCACCCCTCCTCCAGTCTGGGCCCTCTCCCAATGATCATGGGAGAAGTTTTCCTGAGGAGTTACAGGGAGGGCTCCGTTAGCCACAAGCGTGATTAACAGTGGTGGAGGGCGGCAGGGGGGAGGTGAAAGAGGGGTTGGGGATTGAAGGGGCAGGGGGATGCTCCCTTGGGGGGGATGCGAGGGCGTTGGTGTCTTCTCACTCGTGCTGCCCGGTGTCGATCGTTGGCTTTCTTACAGCACCGAAGGCCAGTTCTCCTGGTCACACTGCCCGAGCTGACAGCTGCCGCCACCTCATCCCAGGCAGCACTGACTGTCTTGTGTCTGACTCTTTGGGTCCCCAGGGGAACAGGACATCCCCCTGGCGTCTAGGGCCTCACCAGGTCAGCATCCCCAAATCTTGGGGCCGATCTCCTCAGCGCCATTATTGCGAGCTGGCTGGGGTTGGCAGAGCAAGTGCAGTGAGGTACCTTGGAAGTGTAGTCACTGCTGTAATACAGGAACTGCACCAGCAAATTTGGGCACAGCAAGATCCCACCACCTACCATGTGATAAAGGTCAGAATAGATGCTTTATCGCCATTGTCAAAGAGATGAATGTTGGCCAGCCCATAAGAAGATTTCCCCGATCTTCAGTTGGTCTTGCTGGATATTTTCTGCCCATCTGAGATGGTAGATGGGGGGCCTCCGTTCTACATCCCATCCTAATTACAACACCTCATACAACGCACTGGAGTATGAGTTCAGATTTTATTGTGTGAGGCTTGGAACTATAAACGTCTGTCATAAAGAGGTGAGCATGCTACTACTGAGCCACAGCTGTGAAGCTGTCAGTGCTTGGTAACATTGCTCTTCAGTGCCTGATGGCACTGTTACTCCAGCCTAACCCTGGAACCCTGGTTAATTTGGGAATATAACTGCACTCCAACACAGCCATGGAACGAAAGGATCTGGAATTATACATTTACTAGAGCTAAGCCACAAAGTGCTCTTATAATTTAATGCAGCTCGTTACAAACATCTGACAAGGTTAAGGGAGAGGACTCTGCCAAATGCAATGCAGGGGCCCCTATGATCTTCATTTGGATTGTGGTAAGGTAGCAGCACTGGTCTGGGAATGTTGAACATTCTAAGCAGTGCTAAATGTGCAATCTGTGAGCGTTTGTGAGCAGTCATTGCCAAGTGCAGCAATGGTACACTCCAAGTCCCTGTGGCACTGGTACACTGCAATACCCTGTTGGCAATGTGTACTAAAAGATCCTGCTGGTGACGGTATACTGGATCAAAGGCCAGATTGACTTCTACTGGTAAACCGCAAGGCCCTACTGATAATGGTACATTGAAAAAAACAGCTGGTAATGGTATACTGGAATGTCCTGCTGGTAATGATGCACTGGAATGTCCTGCTGGTGATGGTATACCGGAATGTCTGCTGGTGATGGTATACTGGAGTGTCCTGCTGGTGATGGTATACCGGAATGTCTGCTGGTGATGGTATACTGGAGTGTCCTGCTGGTGATGGTATACTGGACTGTCCTGCTGGTGATGGTATACTGGAATGTCCTGCTGGTGATGGTATACTGGAATGTCCTGCTGGTGATGGTATACTGGAGTGTCCTGCTGGTGATGGTATACTGGACTGTCCTGCTGGTAATGGTGTACTGGACTGTCCTGCTGGTAATGGTGTACTGGACTGTCCTGCTGGTAATGGTAAATTGGAGTGTCCTGCTGGTGATGGTATACTGGACAGTCCTGCTGGTGATGGTATACCGGACTGTCCTCCTGGTGATGGTATACTGGACTGTCCTCCTGGTGATGGTATACTGGACTGTCCTCCTGGTGATGGTATACTGGACTGTCCTCGTGTTAATTGTATACTGGACTGTCCTGGTGGTAATGGTATACTGGAGTGTCCTGCTGGTAATGGTACACTGGAGTGTCCTGCTGGTGATGGTACACTGGAGTGTCCTGCTGGTAATGGTACACTGGACTGTCCTGCTGGTGATGGTATACTGGACTGTCCTGCTGGTGATGGTATACTGGAGTGTCCTGGTGGTGATGGTATACTGGAGTGTCCTGCTGGTGATGGTATACTGGAGTGTCCTGTTGGTGATGGTATACTGGAGTGTCCTGCTGGTGATGGTATACTGTAGTGTCCCGCTGGTGATGGTATACCGGACTGTCCTCCTGGTGATGGTATACTGGAGTGTCCTGGTGGTGATGGAGTACTGGAGTGTCCTGGTGGTGATGGGACATTGGAATATCCTGGTGGTGATGGTATACTGGAGTGTCCTGCTGGTGATGGTATACTGGAGTGTCCTGGTGGTGATGGTATACTGGACTGTCCCATTGGTGATGGTGTACTGGAGTGTCCTGGTGGTGATGGGACATTGGAATATCCTGGTGGTGATGGTATACTGGAGTGTCCTGGTGGTGATGGTATACTGGAGTGTCCTGCTGGTGATGGTATACTGGACTGTCCTGCTGGTGATGGTATACTGGACTGTCCTGCTGGTGATGGTATACCGGACTGTCCTGGTGGTAATGGTACACTGGACTGTCCTGGCGGTGATGGGACACTGGAGTGTCCTGCTGGTGATGGTATACCGGACTGTCCTGGTGGTAATGGTATACTGGACTGTCCTGGTGGTGATGGTATACCGGACTGTCCTGGTGGTGGTGCTATACTGGAGTGTCCTGCTGGTAATGGTATACTGGAGTGTCCTGCTGGTAATGGTATACTGGAGTGTCCTGGTGGTGATGGTATACTGGAGTGTCCTGGCGGTGATGGTATACTGGACTGTCGTGGTGGTGATGGTACACTGGACTGTCCTGCTGGTAATGGTATACTGGAGTGTCCTGGTGGTGATGGTATACTGGAGTGTCCTGGCGGTGATGGTATACTGGACTGTCGTGGTGGTGATGGTACACTGGACTGTCCTGCTGGTAATGGTATACTGGAGTGTCCTGGTGGTGATGGTATACTGGAGTGTCCTGGCGGTGATGGTATACTGGACTGTCCTGGTGGTGATGGTACACTGGACTGTCCTGGTGGTGGTGGGACATTGGAATGTCCTGGTGGTGGTGGGCCTTGTGGAAAAGGTACATTGGAAGATCCTGCTGGAATAGGTACACTGCAGGCCCTGCTGGTAAAGTATTACTTTCTTTCTTGGCCAAAGTGAAATATTGGGATTTGCAGAATTATGGACTCGCCCAATCTGAAGTCTGAATATTTGTTGCATTAAAACCACTTGGTGCTATTTTCAGATTATCTGTAAATATGGTTTTGTAAACAACGCCAAACAGCCTGTGGGATTCTGCATTTTATCAAGCATAGGTAAGAAACAAGAGCAGTCTGTCTGTGCCTCAGCTGTAAGCACCAGCTCCTCAGCTTCCCCACACAAGCCTGGAAAGTGTTAACTGTTTTCTTTCAGAGAGAAGCCAAATGCAGTCACTTCCCATTGTAAATAATGGAAATTCCTCTCATTCCTCAGACTCACAGAAAGTAAGAAGATCCTTCACTGACTGTAGTGTTGAGTTGATAATGGAAAAAGCATGTACACACACAGCCATGTGACAGCTCGGACTGGGTTGGACTGACACTACCCTATAGGCTGGAAGCATGCAGATAAACTGCCGACAGGAGCATTTGCTGGGAGGACCAATGGGAGGACAAGGTAACCACGGAGAAACGGTCGTTCCCTGCAGGCAACTAAATTGTTTCCCTTTTTCTTTCTTCCTTCAGTCATTCACTACATGGTTAATATGAGGAGCTGGAAGCACCACAGCCTCAGACTCACTGCAGCCAGCCATGCATCTGAAGTGTGTTTGAGCAGGCCTGTATTCATTTTACTTCCCCCACGGCAGGGAGAGGCCTACACTTTCTTGCTGATTTACATGAAATCACACATCTGCGAACTTTAAAGAGGTAACAGTGGCCCTTTAAATGACTCTTGTTAATGTACATTAATACTGAACATTTTATATCTGAGGAAGTTCCAAATTGCTTGATAGTCAATGAAGTGATTTTGAATTGTAGTCACTGTTATAATGCAGGGAGCGCAGCAGCTAATTTCCACACAAGGTCCCACAAGCAACATTATATTAAGGATCATCATGTGAGCTTTTTACAGTGATATTGGCTGACGGGTAAATATTGGCCAGCACATTGGGAGAGCCCGTCTTTGAAACGTTCCATGGGATTTTTACAGACCCAGGTGAGGTCAGACTGGCCTTTGGTTTAGCACCATAGACAGTGCATAAGGAGGCCATTTGGCCCATCGAGTCTGCATTATCTCTTCAAAACAGCACCCTACGTTGGTCCAATCCCCTGCCCTAGTCCTACAACCGCACTCTAGAGGGAAATTTAGCATGGCCAATCCATCTAACCTGCACATATTTGGACCGTAGGAGTAAATTGGAGCACCTGGAGGAAACACATGCAGACACAGGGAGAAAGTGCAAATTTGGAACAGTCACCCGAGGTCGGAATCAAACCCGGGTCTCTTAGCACTGTGAGGTAGCAGTGTAAACCACTGTGCCATCATGCCACCCCATCATATCGAAAGTGAGCACCTCTGACACCATGCCACTCCCTTGGTACGACATTGGCATGTCAGACTGGATTTTGTGAGAGACAGAGGCCCAGATTGTTGCACAATGGAGAGCCTCTCCATCGGGGCAGAAATACCAGAAATGGTTGAAAATTTGAAGTCCCACCCCCGAATGTTCCATTTTCGCTGGGGCAGGATTGGAGCCAGGCTGGGGTTCACCCATGTGCAGTCACAGAGGCAGCTGGCCATTTAAATCAGCAGCTGTGTCCACTGAAGTGGAGTTTTGGTAGACCAGTAGTGTGGAACCCAGAGTGTGCTCGTTACACCAGGTAAATGCTGGTCTCAACTTGGTCAGTTCGTTTGGATAGCCCGGATATGGTCCTGGGGCACATTTTGGAAAGGTAAGGCATCATTTGGGATTGTTAAAAGTAAACAGGGTTGTGCGTAAAAGTGCATTATTTCAGTGGAACTATCAAGCCTTCAAAAAAGTGTCAAAGAACTGTCAAACTGTCAAGGAACCGTCAAAGGATATTAGGTGAGCTGGCATGGAGGGTGCAAGGACAAAGGGCAATGGGAACATAGTTTGGCATGGGAGTACGAGGGAGCATAGGGTGGGTGGGTCACAGGAGATTTAGATTTAGATTAGATTTAAATTTATTTCACATGTACTGAGGTACAGTGAACGGTATTGTTCCGCGCGCAGCCCAGGCAGATTGCTCCATATATGAAAAACATAGTACATATGATAAATACACAATGTAAATACAAAGACATCTGGTGAAGCAAACAGAATATTGTGATATAGCTAAAGAAGATACGGAGAGAGATCAGTTCAGTCTATAAGAGAGCCATTCAGGAATCTGGTAACAGTGGGGAAGAAGCTGTATTTCAATCTGTTAGTGCGTGAGGGTCGAGGTGAGGTGGCATGGGTTGGCATGGATGGGGCATGGAGAGTGTGTTGGGGTGAGTGATAGAGGGCTGTTTTTGTTTCATTCTTGTTTTTATTTATTTAACTCAACACAGTGCTGGAGTGCACACATAGGCCTTCCACCCAGCCCACCTTTGTATCGAACCCATTCCGGGGTCAGTGGGCCTGACTAGTTTACTGTAATTAGCCCATCTCAGGCTGGTAGGCTGGCAGGAGAAGGAGATGCAGGAAGTACCACAAGGAAATAATTACATCGTTTTTGCTTTTAAAATGTTCAAATACCCTGCCCTGTGATTGATTGGACCTTTATGATATAGCCCCTCCCCTCGCCAATGCATATCCGAAGGCCCTACTTTGCTATGAATAACCAAGTACTGGCTGTAGCTTATTTTCCTATTGTTAACATTTATTTAATATCTAGCACATGCACAATTGACTGATCAGTCTATGCTTGTGCTCTATCATTCCATGATCCCAGTGAGGAAGACTGTCCCCAGATGCTCCACGACCAGCAGGAAGTGGGAGGCTGGGACGGGGACGGAGGTAATGAATTCAGCCTGTGGAACAACCAGGTGCGCCTGGTTGTGAGGCGATAAAGTCAGATGGTGTCCGTCATGCAGGGGTGAGAGTTCACACTGAAGCAAATGCTTGTCCTCTGTAGTATGGATGTTTCATTAAATACTGAAGACTTTACAAGAAGACACCTATGATAAAATGATGAGGTTAGATCAACTGTTGATAAAACATTTGAAAGAAGAAGGTGTCACTTATTTGGCACCTTTCGTGACCCCAGAACTTCGCAAAGAGATTCACCACACATTTGAAGTGTGGTCTTGCTGAATTGCAAAATAAATGATGTTCCCAATGTCTTGAAAAAGTTTGGCAACAAATTTCACTGGGCTGCAAAGGCTCTTTGAGATTTGTGCCTGTTTATATCATGCTCCACAAATGTCAGCAATCAACAGACATTTAATTGTAAGGAAAAAAAATCTATTTTGTGAGTCAATGTAGGTCAGTGAGCTGTCGAGCAAGCGGAGAAAAGCAGCTTTGAATTGACTTGAGAACCTGGCAGCTCTGCAAGTACACATCCAGCTCTCATCTCCATGTGCTTCATATTTTCTCATTGCCACTGCTGATTTTGAAAGACATTGATCGCATTGGCTCAAGTCACATTTTAATTTCCAGTTGGTTTTCAGGTCTACCGCATAAAACACAACTGAAATGGCGTAATCAAAATGTCAACAAGGGTCAAGGGGAAATGGGAGAGGTGGCTGGGTGGGGGTGGAAACAACTTGCTGAGGGCCCGATCGAATGGCTGTGTTGCACGGGCACAAATCGAGCGAGCCGGTTAGATCAAAATCAGGAACCGTGCCAGGTGCTGATCGGTTTCTGATCTAACCAGCCCAATCCAGTTGGCGAGATCCGGATCCCACCGCAGCGTGACAAGAAACTGTTATCGGAAGGACCCCTATCTAACGGCCTCTCATGATCTAACCCGTTCCCCAGTGAGCGGTCACGCGGGTGCCCTTTAGCAGACCTATTTTAAAATGTGTAGCTCGCAAAGTGGCTGCTGTGGGGATTGGAAGAGGTGAGTAGCCATCTTGGAAATTGGACAATCAGCCTGGGGGCACCGTGGTTGCTGCTCCAGTACTTGGGGAGGGTGTGTGGTAGTGATTCTGTCAGGGACGGGGGGGGGGGGGGAGGTCAGCCACAATCGGTGGGAGATCACCCCTGGTGATTGCTGTTGTGTCCCTATAAGGAGGCTCTAGGGTGGCCCCAGCGCTCCCTCTTTCCGGTCGGTGCACGTAGGGCCCTGGGGGGGAGGGGGTCACCCTGGGATGGAGGGGCAGCTGGATTGAGCTCCAGAGGTCCCTGCGTCATCTGGCTCTGTCTGCACCATTGTCTGCACCATGGTGTCGATGACCTCAGCGATGCCCCTCTGTGACCCACCCATGGTCTGTAGTGCCTCCCCACAGTCCACCTGTGACTGGGTTATGTTCCTCAGAGACCGGGACATGCTCTGGAGCATGTCGTCAATGCCCACCTGAGACTGGGACACTGTCCTCAGTGATTGGGACATGCTCTGGAGCATGTCGCCAATGCCCACCTGAGACTGGGACACTGTCCTCAGTGATTGGGACATGCTCTGGAGCGTCTCAGCAATGCCCACCCAAAACTAAGACATGTTCCACAGCACCTCAACAAGGTCCGTCTGCGTCTGCAACACTGTGGACTGGCTTTAGGGCACAATCTGGTGAGTACCACACATTGCACCATAGTGTCTGCATCAGCTCCAGGATAACCTGGTTCAGTTCTTGGCATCTGACTGGGACTCAGTTGGGTCCTGGGATCCAGCAGACCTCTGACTGCTGTCTCACCTCGGGGTTCCTGCCTCCGTCTGATGTGCATCAGCAACTGTGTGGTGCTCACCAGATTGTGCCCCGAAAGCTAGTCCACGGTTTTCGCCCACCGAGGTGAGTGGCTCTGCGTTGGTGGAGGGTGTGGATGACAGATGTGACGCCTTGTTGGTGGCATCCTCAGAACTCTCTTCCAAGGTGTTCTCTTGGGAGGCGGGTGGCCCCATAGATGGGTCGGCACCATCAGATGGAGATCCTGCAGGAGAAAAGATATGTGGGTCAGTGGGAGGGAAGGATCATTATGTCTGGCGTGAACAATACGCGTGTGACAGGTCATTTGGGTGGGGCCGATGGATACTCACCTCTGCACCACAAGCCAAGCTTGGCGTCAGTGACCAATCTGTTTTCAGCCACCCCCACAACGTCCAGTGCCCGTTCCTCATAGAGGGTGAGGACTTTGGTGTTTAGCACCCCACCACCCATCTGGACCCTTTCCCATCTGTTGTGGGCCAACAGCTCCAGCGAAACAAAGAGAGGACATTGTGAGTTACATGCTTCATGCATTGCGGAATTGGGGTGGTGGTGGGGGGGGGGGGGGGGGGGGGGGTGAGGGTGGTGTGTTGGGGCACAGGCATGGGGGAGTGATGTGGTGCCAACCGCAGGATCACCAAGGGGGCGCGGCCGGGGATGGCAGGCAGGCGGCCGGAGGTGGCAGGCAGGGCCAGTGTCAGGGGTCGATGCCAACTCACCTGTGCGGACCGGTGGAGGGTCATTGAGTCTCTTGTGGCACTGTGTGGCAGTCCTCCTGGTGACATTATCCACGCTGATGGCCAGTGTCACTGCCTCCCACGCGGCACTGGCTGTCCTGTGACTGAGCCTCCAACCCCCTGGGGGAGAACATGGTTTCCTGTCTGGATCCCACTGCACCCAACAGTCTGGTCAGGCGGTTTAAGTTGTGCGGGTCTCCATGGCGGCATGGCTGCTTGCTCTCTGGAGTTTAGTCTGCAGGATCGGATTAAGTGCTAATGCCCCTGGTTATCGGAGAGCTATCATGCCAGGTCAAGATGAATCAGTTGGCAGGTCAATCACTGGCCTTATTGATGTTAGATACCGGTAGCGGTCTCACCGCATCAGCCATCGGGAAAAATCCGACAATTCCTGCTCACTACTATACTTAGAAACATTTCTGTTAGATCGCTTCCTGTGTTTACTACAAAGGTTAAGGCTCTCAACTTGTGGATCTATGAAACCACTAGTTTTCTCAACAACAACTTTCATTTCTATAACACCTTCAATGTTGGAGAAGGCACTTCTCAGGAGCATTAACAAACCAAATTGATACTGAGTCCTATTATTGGGGACAGGTGACGAAATGTTTGGTCAGAACAATAAACTTGAAGGACTGTTTTGAAAGGAGAGTGAGGGAGGTGGGTGGAAAGAGATAATCCCTGCGATTCAGGCCCAGAGAGCTGAAGGCACAACTATCAAAATGGTGTGATTAAAATCGGTACCCGGAGGACAAAGTTGGAGGAACGCTGGAAGGTTGAGGGACTGGAGAAGAATACAGATATGGAGGGGATGTTAAAATAATTTTAGAGTACCCAATTACCTTTTTCTCCAATGATGGGGCAATTTAGCGTGGCCAATCCAACTACCCTGAACATCTTTTGGGTTTGTGGGGGTGAGACCCACACAGACACGGGGAGAATGTGCAAACTCCACACGGACAGTGATCCGGGCCAGGATCGAATCCGGGTCCTCGGTGCTAACCAGTGCTAACCAGTGCTAACCAGTGCTAACCACTGGGGGGGAATTGGAGTATAGTAAGAATTTGAATTTTGAAATGAAGGAATTTTTCTGGACAAGGATCCAATGAAGGTCAGCGAGCACTGGGCAGATGAGGCAATGAGACTTGGAGTAAGTCAGAATATCGGGCGCAATTCTCCAAGCCCCGCGCCGGGCTGGAGAATCGCCGCAGCCGCGCCACGATTCCAGCGCGCGATTCTCCGAGGTGTAGAGAATTGGCGCCATTTGGGCTGGCGCGTTTGACACGGCGCCGGCCACGGGCCGCTGGAATCGGTGAGGCCGCCGATTCTCCAGCCCAGATGGGCCGAGCAGCCTCGCAGATACGGTAGAGTGCTGCCGGCGCCGTTCACCCCTGGTCGCTGCCGGCGGGAACTCTGCGCGAAGGGTCGTGGGGCAGCCTGTGGGGCGGGGAAAAGCGCTCCTTCACCGGGGGTGGGGGGGCCTCCGATGGGATCTGGCCCTGCGATCGTGGCCCACCAATCGGCGGGCCTGCTTCTCCACCCCCCCCCCCCCCCCCCCCCCCCCCCACCCCGGGGCCTACTTTGTTGCGCGGCCGGCCCCTGAACACCGACGGCATGTTGAGTCGCGGCCAGCGCGCTGAAGAAGTCCCCCGCACATGCGCAAGTTGGCGCGGTGCCCATTTGGCGCCGGTAAGGGAGGCTGGAGCGGCATGAACCGCTCCAGCGCCATGCTGGCCCCCTTTGGGAACAGAATTGGTTGTCCCTGTTCACGATGGCGTGAACACTTGGTCTCCATTTTGGAGAAACGCCTCCATAGGCACCAGAGTTCTGGATGGCCTCAGGTTTATGTAGAGTAGAATGTGGGAAACCAGCGTCAGGAAATGTGCAATGGAATAGTCAAGTCTAGAGATTAGAATTTCAGCAGCAGGTGAGTTAAGGCAGGGGAAGAATTGGCCAAGAGGACAATAAAGTGGGGAACAGTAGGAGAGCGCATCTGTTCCTGGACTAGTATTCAAAACATGACATTCAAATCCCATATTTTAATTGGCAATATAACTGGAAATAAAAGAGTGATTACAGAAAACCTTTCTGAAAACCTCAACTGGTTCACGAATGTCCCTGGTCAGGACTAAACCTGACTGCAGTTTCACCCCAACAGGGCTACCCTCAAAAATTACCCAGTTGTAAGAAGAAGCCTTACAGGCAAATTCGAAAAGTAACTGGGTAGTAAATGTTGACCTTTGCCAGCAATGCCCACATCCTGAGGACAAATAAAAAAAAACATTGTGTAGGCTTATATCCAGTTCACCAGCGTCCAGTTTGATGTCCGACTTGTAATAAAACTGTCTCTGCTGGCCCGAAGCCAAGAGTACCTGCAAACTGTTTCATCGCTACACTGCTGAAGATAAATGGGCATTTCATACTATCCTAGAGTATTCCATGAACATTGGCCCTGGTGCAAAGTCTCATACAGCTTTGCAAGGCCCACTGGTAGCCTGCAAAGTCCTGACACACAGCCAGTTAGAGTGGTGTTTTTCCTGCCAAGACTTCAATCAGGGAGATTCCAGCTTTGGGGATTTTGCAGGCTATGACATAATGATAAGTTTCAATCAGGAAGCAGGAAAAAATATGTGGAGCCTTCCAGCTAAATATGGGAATGTTGGCAGGTGCACTGAAGGGAGGCATAACTTGCCAAGGTTCAGCACATGCCACCTTGAGACTCATTGCTTGACTCACAGACATCATTTATTCTTTAATGCTCTATTTCCAAATTGGGGAGGGGGTTATCATCTACATAGGTAGCCCGTTCAAATGGCCTCATTCCCTTTACTACCTAACAGAGGCATTTGCAACAGCAACTTGCATTCTACAGCATCTTTAACCTGGACATAGTTAAATGTACGTACAGAAGACAGAATTTCTCACCGAGCCACAGAAGGAGATATTAGGGCAGACGATCAAAACTTGGTCAAGGGGATGTTTTAAGGAGCAGAGAGAGCCAGAGATGTGGCGAGGTTGAGGGACGGAATTCCAGAGCTTATTCAGGCAGTTGAATGAAGGCTCGGCTGCCAGTGGTTCAGTGATTAACATTGGACTTGAAGTGGGCTAGAGTGGAGGAGCACAGAAATCCTGAAGGTTATGGAGCTGCAGTGGGTTACAGAGATGGGGAAGGGATAAGGACATTTAAAAACAAGGATGATAACTTTAAATTTGGGTTATCACGTAAGTCAGGGGGCATAGGGATGACAGGAAAACAAGACTTTTACATTGAAACTAAATTAAACAGATTTGTGTTTCTACTAAAATAACAATATTGAAATATCAAATGAGTGAATTGACTGTTCACCATTAAAATTTGCAAAAGTCTCTTCTAGTTTTATAGGTTTTAATACTAAAAAAACTGATTAAAAGTAGGCCCAAGGTGGAATGCCAAAGCAGGAGAGGTATTCACACAGAGGACAATGTTCTGTTATTTGGCTGCACAGCACAATAAATGCCTTTATTGTTTTAAAAATGGTGCTGACATAATGCACAAGAAGCTCTGCAATAGGCTTTTACCAGAGGCTAGAATCAGAGACAGGTTTGAGTCCACTCAGGTGAAATTAAATAGTTTGTCACAGTCAGAGATAGCCTACAGGCCAGCAGTTGCCATGGAGACAGTCACTGCTGTAATAAGTGCATCTTAGCAATTAATGTTTGACTGAGTCAAGATAAGGCTTGCTCAAGTAATTTATAAACACATGCACACGTACAGACAGAGTGGACTATGTTAACCTGTCGGAATTCGTGTAACTGTACGGTAACAAACTCAAAATGCACCTGTAACCCCAACCCAGGGTAACAAACTCTGGCGAGGAAAATTAAGGGCCACTTTGGCATGGTGGTCCATTACGATTGGGTGGGTGTGGGAGGGGGTACTGTGAGAGTAGGAAAATGGGAATAGATTGGGTACCATGCAAGTTAAAGGTCCAAATTATGGGGAAAACAGCGGCCTGGATGCATGTAGCCCGGGATACAGGACAGTGGACTCAATCAAAGGACAACTCCGTAAATAGGGATGGTTGGGTCACTCTGCCCCAACCATTGCCTCATGTTTTGCAACTCACCAATGGCTGAAGAAATTACCTGTTTCAGCCCCTTTTAATATGCAATTTAGCTCTCATGTTGCACGTAGGACAGCAATTGTTCTTCAGCTAATGCTGGTCGCTTCCTGCACTCTCTGATTGATCTCACAGGTCCTGAGGAGGGACATTTTAAGTGATTTTGCCTCCAGGAGGCGGAACATACCTCTGCCAGTATTACAGGCAACGCATTTCCGAATCATAGGAGTGCACTTATCATATCTTGGCAGTCTGATATGCATAACTGAATTTCTAGTCCATAAATATACATCAAACATTAACAGATGTGAACAATCATACATACACACAGCCACATGTGAAAATGTATGATTATGTATATCTGTAGCAACATAGAAAATAGGAGCAGATTAAGGTCACTTGGCCCTTCGAGCCTGGTCAGCCATTTAATACGATCATGGCAGATCCTCTATCTCAAATTCATATTCCAGCACTTTCCCCATATCCCTTGATGCTTTTAGAGTCTAGAAATCTATCTATTTCCTTCTGAAATATATTCAGCGATGTGGCCTCCACAGCCTTCTGTGGTGAGGAGTTCCACAGGTTCACCAGCCTCTGAGTGAAGAAGTTTCTCCTCATCTCAGTCCTAAATGCCCTCCGCAGTATCCTGAGTCTGTGACCTCTTGTTGTAAACTACCCAGCCAGAGGAAACAACATCCCTGCAACCAGTCTGTCCAGCCCTGCCAGAACTTTATATGTTTCAATGAGATCCCCTCTCATTCTTCTAAACGCCAGTGAATACAGGCCCAGTCAATCCGATCTCTCCTCATACGACAATCCTGATATCCCAGGAATCAGTCTGGTGAACCTTCACTGCACTCTCTTTATGACAAGTATATATTTTCTTAGATAAGGAGACCAAAACTGCACACAATACTCTAGGTGTGGGGCGGAATTCTCCGCTCCCGTGGAAAATCGAGAAGGCCGTCGTGAACTTGGCCGAGTTTCACGATGGCCTCGGAGGCCGATCCTCTCACCTGATTCATCCCCACCCGGGGGGCTAGGAGCAGCGATCCGTTATTCCCGGCCGCCGGGCCTTGACGCCAGCGAGAATGACGCGGCCGGCGCGCCTAATGACGTCAGCCGCGCATGCGCAGGTTGGCCGGCGCTACACCCGCGCATGCACAGTTGCCGTCTTCCCCTCCGCCGCCCCGCAAGACGTGGCGGCTTGATCTTGCGGGGCGGCGGAGGGGAAAGAGTGCGTCCCTTTGAGACGCCGGCCCGATGATCGGTGGCCACCGATCGCGGGCCAGTCCCCTCCCGAGCACGGCCGTGGTGCTCACTCCCCTCTCCGCCCCCCACAAGCGTCAAACCAGCGTTTGGCGCCATGTTCACGACGGCAGCGACCAGGTGTGGTTGCCGCCGTCGTGAACCGGTCGCGAACGGCAGGCCGCTCGGCCCATCCGGGTCGGAGAATCGCTGGTCACCATGAAAAACGGCGAGCGGCGATTCTTCCGAGCGGAGGGGTGGGAGAATCGCGGAGGCCGCAGGGGGGAGTATCGTGAGTCGCCCGGCCCTCCCGCGATTCTCCCACCCGGCGTGGGGAGCGGAGAATCGCGCCCATGGTCTCACCTGCAGTACGGCTGCAGTAAGACATTCTTGCTCCTGTACTCAAGTCGTCTTGAAATGAAGGCCAACATACCATTTGTCTTCCTAGCTGCTTGCTGCACCAGCATGCCTGCTTTCAATGATTGGTGTACAAGGACACCCAGTTTCCTTTTTACATGAACATTTCCCAATCTATCACTGTTTAAATAACTTCGCATTTATCCACATTATATTGCATCTGCCATGTATTTACCCATTCACTCATCTTGTCAAAATCACCTTGAAGCAATCTTTCATATGCACATGGATTCTGCACAAACATATTTTCATGATTTAGAAAGCGTTGTTTAATTAGAATCAGCCGCTAGCATCACACAAATGAACTGCTCGACAGGCCACATGGGGCACGTGGTTGGCGAACGTTCATAGCATCATGCAACACGGAAGGAGGCCATTCAGCCCATTATGCCTTTGCCAGCTCTCTAAAAGAATTGCCAATTAGGTTTGTACCATTTCATATATAAATCCTCACCTTTGCCCAATGTTCCGTCCGGCAGCAGAGGATGAGTTCACACTTTATGGTAGCACCTGATCACACCTCTCAGAAACATCCCAAAAGGCCCTGTGTGATGCCTTTTCCGGTATCCCCAAAGATCACTAACATGG